>NW_028277030.1:61096893-61399924 GCF_059951505.1 Python bivittatus | reverse complement strand
GGTATACTGACTACAGAGTTTGACTTGGAACAGGAAAATGAAGTATTTCTTCATTCCCTTTATGCATCTAAGATTCAAATGATTAAATTAATCAATTAATTAAGCAGAAGTTGAATTAAAACAAGAACCTTCATAACAACAAATATATAATCTCCTTAGCTAGTATCCTTTTGGGAAGTCTGCTGACATGAAATTCCATTTAGAATCCAGTCAAGAAATAAGAAAGTGAACACCTTAATTTTAATACATAGAGAACATGTTTCCCTGATCAGGTCAGTTTTGTTGTAAACTCAAAAAAAAAAAAGAATGGGACCCAGATTCTGTGCTGGTTATCTTACTCCTACTATTCTTTGTGCCTGATCTCTTATCTATCTATCTATCTATCTATCTATCTATCTATCTATCTATCTATCTATCTATCTATCTATCTATCTATCTAATCTACTTACCTACCTACTTACCTACCTACCTACCTACCTACCTATCAAATTTGTCACCACCCATCTCGTTAAACAGCAACTCTGGGCGGTTTACAGAGCAGATAATATTAGTAATCTCATGTGTAATATTATAAACCTGAAGGTTTGTAATTTGTGGGGTTCGAATATTCGTACTGAGCTGTCTTGACAGGAACAACTAAAGACTCTAAGCCTTCCCTGTAAAGCATTGACTGTCACGGATCATATCTAACTTAACTCCTGGGGTAGCAAATACCCTCGGTTTGTTTTTCTGGACTAGAGTAGGCAACAGCGATGTTGTGGGCACCATGAATAATTCTTTTGGCTCTGATATACTTGATCTGATGCCAGAGTCTCCCACCCTCACTTAGCTGACTTTGTGCAAGCTGCTGTGGAATGGAGGGGTGAACTGCCAAGAACTTCATCCCTGCAACGTGCAGGTCTTCTGGAAATGCCACACAATGTGCAGGAAGCAGTGGAAGATTCAGAAGGGTCAGTCAGGTTCTGGGGAATAAAAGCAAGGATACGGGCTAAGGAAAACAAGGAACTTGCAGGAGGTTGGGATATACAGATTCCCTTTGGTTCAGGAAGTGAAAGACAAAGGGAGAAATAGCAAGGGCACAGCCCAGTTCAGGGACCGATTGACTGGTTTCTCCTGCCTGTGTGTCATGATCAAAGCACATGCTCAGCTCATAGGGAGACAAGGCATAGAAACTTCCACTCCCTGGAAGTTATCCAACACATGGCTGCAAGAGCTATTCTATCAAAGAATAGCCCAGGAAAAATGAAAACACCGAACTGAACACTACGTTGCTCCAAATCATTTGTAAAACGATAACTAGTAAGACTAAGGTCATTTTTCTTAGTCTTTTTTGCAGCTAAATATTCTTGTAATATTTTTTTCCTGTTTTAACAGATTGACATAGTCAATTTTTAATGTGTTTCTTGTAAGCGAATTATCAGCATTTAGTTTTCTGAGTTTACAGACGGGTTACCCCCCCCCCTTGTATTTGGTGAATTTAGTCCATCACATTCAGGGACATCGGTGTTGTCTTCATTTTGGGTTTAGTTCAGAGCTGCTGCTATGCCTATTATTCCTTATTTTTCTTATTTGTCTACAGTATCCTGTTCAGTAGCGAGATGTTCCTTCTTGAGGGGGTCCTGAGCAGTTAATTCTCTATACAGAGGGAAAACTTCTAAGGCTGTCATCATAATTACCTTTTTGTTTCCAGAAAGACTTTAAATACAAATGGATTTCTTCATCTGGAACTTAGTTGTTTATTTCTTAAAATAGCTGTCAGAGATGCAAATTCTTTCAACATTCTTGGGAATACATCTTGAAATATTTGGATTTGCCTCCCTTCTATAATCAAAAGTATCCCATATCCTGCTTTAGAATAGCATCTCTTTTTCTTTTGTGTAGAAAACCTAAGATATTGGAGGCATTTTTCTTCTTTGTGTATATTTTGAGTTTATCCTGAAGATGTGCTCAATATCTGGAAAATCTCCATCTATTTTCAAATAATCTTGCATAAAATATTTAAACCTTCCTTCTTAGTCTTTCTTTCCAAGGTTTTCAGGGATATCTCTAAATCTTTAATTTAGTTTTCTTTGCTGGAATTCCAGTGCATCTAAAGTTCTTTCCATTTCTCAGCTTTGTGATTCTTGACCTCCCTGTCCTTGTTTCAGACTGGAAGTTTTATGTTCCTAATCTAATGTTTTTCTCTACTGCAGTCCAAACTGATAAAAGTTCATCTCACAAGATCATGCTGCTTTTAGGTTCTCTCTTTAGTTCTGTTTCTTTCTGGTTGCGCTCCCAAGATTTGTAAATCCAGCATGGGTAAGCAGTTTGTAAATCCATTATAAAAATGCAGTTTGTAGATCTGGAGGAATTCGTAGTGTTGCACAGATGCTTTCATCTCTTCAGCCAGCAATGGGGAGGGGGGGAGGGTTTAACGCAACTATAGTCAATGTGGGGCAGTCAGCTTACAAACCAGCTTCTGCGCTGGATGTTAAAGTTGAAAAAAGCAGCCTAGTGCTCCTAGCCCCCTCCAGCCATGCTTTCTTAGCTTAGCTCCTCACTAGAATGTCTAGGCCAGTGTTTCTCAACCTTGGCGACTTGAAGATGTGTGGACTTCAATTCCCAGAATTCCCCAGGCTGGCTGGGGAAATCTGGGAGTTGAAGTTCACACATCTTCAAGTTGCCAAGTCTGAGAAACACTGGCCTAGGAACTAAAAAAAAAAAAAAGCACCTTGATCACAGAATAGGACGGAAAAACTTCCTGTTGGCAGCCAATATTGCCCCACATCCCAGTGCCCCTGATAATTCTTATTGCCTTTCTCTTACCCTGGTATAGACTGCTTTCAACCCAGCTTAAAATGGGGTGCCCAGAACTGGACACAGTATTCAAGGGGGAGTCTGATAAATATGGAATATTGTAGAATTATTATTATTTCCCATGATTTAAAAATGAGAAAATTGCTAATGATGAAGTCTAAAAATGTGTTTCTCTTTTTTGCAACCTCATCACATTGCTGACGTACACTTGAGAGTGTAATCAACTGCTATTATACTACAAACACAATTAACAGACCAGGCAATCTTCTACCTACACATTTGATTTCAGATTTCTAAATGAAACACTTGGTATTTGTCTTAAGTTCATTTTGTTATTTTCAGCTCGTTTTTCTAACCAATCAATATGGTTTTAAATATTCATTATTTTATGTTATTAGGTATTCCTGTCCAATTTGATGTAATATTCTTATTTCATAAATACAAGTACTCCTTGAGTTACGACGGCAATTAGGACCGGAATTTCCATCGCTAAGCGATACAATCGTAAAGCATGACATCACGTGACCACATCACTTACCAAAGGCAATCCCTGCAGTCCCCACTGCCATCATTAAGTGAGGATTGTGGGTCATTAAGCAAACACCTCCTTGCAACTTCCTGCTGACTTCCAACAACCAAAGTCAATGAGGAAGCTGGCAGAAAGTTGAAGTCCCAGGCAGGTTGCGAGCAAGGGGGTGCACAGGTGGTGGGGGAGAGGCATGAGTGTGGCAGGGTTAGGGTTAGGCTGTTGCCAGGTGGGGGAAGCTGCACAATGCTGTGTGAGTTGGGACTGGCTACTCTGTCACTAAGCAACATGGTCATTAAGCATGACATCACATGACTGCAACTTGCAACTTACTGCTGGCTTCTCCACTGGCTTTGCTTGTGGGAAGCCAGCAGGGAAGGTCACAAATCACAATTATATGACTGCGGGACACTGCAACTGTTGTAAATGTGAGCTGGTTGCCAAGCATCCAGATGCAATCATGTGTCTGTGGGGATGCTGGGATGGCCAGAACTTCGAGGACCAGTCATAACCTCCACTCGTTTAGCACCATCATTAATTTCGAACAGTCACTGAATGAGTGGTCCTTAACCAAGGACTACCTATATTCCCTCTAGTTCTTTAACCAAATCACTAATAAAAATATTGAAGAGTAAAGGGCTTGAAGCACAAAGTATTTCTTAATTTGTTAAAAAAAAAAATCTTGTTTTAGACATGCTTTAAAACTACTGAATTCTTTCTGCTGGGTTTGCAGAGAAACAGATTGCACAGACTGAAAGGTAACCAAAAAATGCAGCTTCAGACTGAATTCTAAGCCCTATATTTTATAGCTATAGAGACAGGAATAAACAATATGATGGAAGGGTTAGGCCAATCAAAAGAGCTGCCTCACACCAGTAGTGCCGTGGTGGGGTGGGAGCAAGGAGAGCAGAATGACAAAAGCAGCATTGGACTGTTTTGTCACAAATGCAATGGGATGTTGCACGTATGTACTAAAAGGATAGAGTTTGGGGTGCAATAGCATCACAATATTTTGCAGTTGCCCATGCTTCATACTGTTAATTCAAGTGTGTGCAGAATATGACCCAATCTGGTTTTCCGGCTAAAAGTGCTCCTCCTGTTGCATAAACCCATGCATTCTGCCCTTGCTTAGCTTTTATTAGTCTGTTTAGTAATATTTTTTGCCTAGTCTGTACCATTTCTTTCTAACTATTTTTGAGTTTTTATTTGCCTGAGTATTACTTACATAAAACTATCCCTTTTGAACAGGGAATGGTTTGTAAATTTGCAGTGATACCAGCCTACCAGAAAGATAGCTAGGTCAATTCAGGACACTGACATTTTGATAAATGTTATCAAAAGGAGAACATTTACATGGTTGTCAATAATGTGTGTATGCCTTTATGTGTGTGTGTGTATATATATATATATGTATAAAATTTATTAAACTGGTATGCTGCTAAACACCCCCCCCCCAATGATCTGTCCTATTTAATTCTTATTTTACATTCCCATTCCATCGAACATTTTCTCAAATGGTTGAAAGGTGCTTTCTAAAATTCTCAAATGTCACCTGATATCAAATGTCAGAGAACATTAGTATTAATAATTTATCCTCCTGTTTTTCCATTTCTGGGCTACAACCTCCTGAGAAGTTAGTGCTTAATGTCATTTAAAGCCATTTAATCAAACTATTGTTGAAATTATGTATAGTGAAAAACTGTATTTTCAGAACATGGAAAAATCTGAGTCATTTCTCTTGCAGAGAAAAACAGCCTTGTCAAAATCCATTATACTCTAATCAAATTATCCTAAACAAACTAGGCATGCCAATAAATTACCTATTTCTGGGGGAAGAGGGGGACAAATAAAATTATCTCAATAGACTTCTGCACTTTAAGTCAAATAAGTCAAATATATGTGTATTGCATTACTGTCAATTTTGGGAGTAAATTTATATTCTCAAATTTATATAAGAAAATGCAATACAAGTTTCAAATAGTTGCATTAATTATGGTTGTATCTACAATCACTATGTTTAGGAACATGGAGCTTTCAGAGAATTAAAAAGACAAGTTTTCCTATTCTGAATAATTATTTGTAAAATAATAATCTATACAGGACACGGAATAAGCTTAAAGAATTGTGACTAAGCGGGAAAGGATTATATTTTTACCCTTATTTAAATCTCCTGCATTGAATAAATTAGTAAATAAAAAGTGCAAAGAAAAAGAAAAAAAGAAAGTTAAAAAAAAGAAAAAGAAAAGAAATATATAAAGAGATGACTTCTGATCTTCATCACAAAAAGTATTAACAAATTTGATAAGTCTTTACCCTCTATAAGGTTCGAAACAAACATCTCTTCTTCCCATCACTCTTCCCTTATCTACATGCAAATCCATAAATCATCAACTTTTCAGTCCTGGTGTCAGCAAAAAGTCCATAAAGGGTTACCGGAGCTTTACAGAAACATGTTTATATTAACTTTGGTCAAACAAACCAACTTGATATTCCTTCCTTTTACTTCTAACAGGCTTGATCTTTCATTCATTCAGATGTTGTCATGGGATCTGGCCTCTCTTCAATTTTCCCCCACATCCCAAAGACTTCGTCAAGGCTTTAGCAAACCTCTTTTGTAAATCCAGTAAAATGTAATTATCCAGGCCATTCTCCTGGTTTATCATTTGTAATTCCACTTTGATTTTCAAAGCTTTAACCAACTTCTTTTGTGTATATAGTAGAAAGTCCTTATCAGGGTCATTCTCTTGGCTTGCCATCTGTATTCCACTTAAGCTGCCTTGTAATCCACACTTTTTTTGTTATCCAGTATTTCTGGTTCTACTATTTCTGCAACAGGTAAAAATTGTTTCACATCTGTCATTCCTTCATTAGCATCTTTTGGACATAGTCTGTCATGGAAGCAGACATCATTGTTGACATTTCTGACCTTGTAGCTACTAATTTCTGGACCCATTCTTCGAAAAACTCCTGAAGTATTTCAAATGTCATAACATTTTGTGTCCTCATACTAACTGAAAATCGAAGGCAAGTTTACACTTTTTTTCCCTTTTTCTTTTTCTACCTGGAATCTTTAGTCCCCCATTATGATTTCTGAAATCATAATGTCTCAAATTTCTATCATGATTTAGGATAGACAAGACAATTTGAAAAGCTGTTTATTTTATTTAATTATTTCCAAAATCTTAAAGTCTCAATATTCCAAATTTGTCTGGACCCTTAATTTGTTTATAACTTTCTTAGATCAAAATCTTATTTAGCTTTTTGCCGTTCATTTCCAATTCTATAAATTCTTAAACTTATGGCTAATTTTTCTTTTGTTCAAAAAGGAAGATAACTTCACAAGTGGCTTTTCAAACTTGTCTTTCCAAAAATCTCTAATAGCCTTAGGATAATTAAATACACAATTTCCAAAAGTGATTAGAAAGTGAGGTTAGCAAACTCAGTGTCCTTTAAAAGGCTCTGCCATGGCTGTGAGGATGATGGCTGCTCCCTTTGTTTCCCGATGCTCAAACCCATGGGAGACTGCTATCCTGTGGTCTCCTCATGAGGAGCAGCCATCCAGAGCACATATGGGTAATTTCCCGTCCTCTCCTTGCTGGAGAAGTTCCAAAGAGCCGGTCTACTCGCTGGCCCTTCAGTCTTTGCCATGGTCATTGTCTCCTCTCTTTTTACATATTTAGTTCGCCGTGCCTCTCCCAGAAGTCCTGTACATATTTATCTATTTATTCAATTTATATATTTATACTCAACACAAACCTCAGGGCAGCATACATCATCAATAATTAACAATTAAATACTTATAAAAATGAAGCCATAAACAAATAATAAAAGCAAAGCACAAAAGTATAAGGACATAACGTGCTAGGAAAAATTCAGCCAATGGGATGATACCACTCCCTGACCCAGTGCCTGGGAAATGGCCAGATCTTTAATGCCTTTCAAAAGGTAGGCACGGTCAGGACCAACTGAATCTGAAGTGGAGATGCTATTCCAAAGGGTGGGGATAGTAATAGAGAAGACATTTCTCTTAGGTCCTGTGAGATTATATTGTCTAAGTGGTGGGATCCAAAGCATGCAAATCCTTTCAGATCTTACCAGATGGGCAGAAATAATTGGAGGCAGATGGTAGATAACCTGGCCCTGTAGCATGAAGGGCTTTTTGGTAAGAACCAGTACCAAGAACCAGTACCTTGAAGCAGCACCCAGAAGCTCACTGGTAGCCAGAACAGTTCACAAAGTAGAAGTATTTACATGGGTGTGCCAAAGTATGTCTATAACTACCCATGCCACTGCATTCTGGACCAGCTACAGCTTTCAAGTAGTCATCAACGGCAGCCCCTGGAGAGTGCATTGCAGAATTGGACAATCAACAAGGTAAAGAAGGCATGAGTGACTATGAGCAGGGCTCCAAAAGTGAGCATAATTGGTATGCAAGGTAGAGCTGTGCAAAAACCCTCCAACCCACAGCTGTCACCTGCTCTTTGAGCAGGAGCCATCAATCCAGGAGAACTTCCAAATTGTGCACCAGTTAGATTCAGGACCTCAGATGGAAAGTCTCTAGATGCAGGTGGTCCCAGAATGCACAGCCACTCAGCCTTATAAGGGTTGAGTCTGAGCCTGTTTTCCCCATCTAGGTCCCTTCTGCCCCCAGACACCAGGAAAGGACCTTAGCAGCATCACCTGGAGGGCTTAGACACAAATGTATAACTGGGGATCACCAGCATACCTGATCCTGTGTCAACAGATGCCCTCACCCAGTGATCTCATGTATGTGTTAATGGGAATGGGGAGAGAATTGAGCCCTGAGGCCTCCTGCAAAGCAAGAGCTTTAAACTAAATCTCTTCCCTCCATTAATAGTGACTGGAACCAGCCCAAAAGGAAGGAATACAACCACCACAGCACTGTTCCTCCTATTCCCAAACACCTGGGCTAGTCTAGAAGGATACCATGATCAATGGTATTGAAGACCACAGAGAGATCAAGAATAGCCAGGGTTGAATGTACTACCTCAGGTCACAAGTCATCAACAAGTATGATTAATGCCATCTCTGTATTGTGCCCACATCTGAAACCTGACTGCAACAGATCCAGATAATCTACCTGATCCAGAGCCCGCTGAAGTTGTAGCACAACCACTTTTTCAACAACCTTCCTTAGAAAGCGAAAGTTGGAGACAAGCCCAAAATCATCTAGCAGTCAGGTCCAGTAATGAGTTCTTAAGGAGGTGTCAGGCCCACCCCAAGAACAATGTTGAAACAGTCCAGTCCAGTCCAGTTCCTTTATTTGCTTTTATCTTATAGACAGAATCTTGCCAAACTAAATCTATACTACAGCAACTAGTAGATATAACCTGTGAGATCCTAGGAAGTGGCTATCCGGAATCTTTCTCTTCTCATGCTCCCCCTGTAGACTGTGTTGCCTCTTGCCTCCTCCCCCCTCCTGGAATGCACCCCCTCCTCCCTGATACCCTTGATCTCCCACATCACTCCATCACAGGAGGGGGTGGAACACCAATTCCTTAAACACAGGTGGGATCACCCCCTCTGTCATAGATAAATTTACCACCCAAACACTCAACCACCTGCTACCTTCCTAAAGATGATATCTTGGCATATTTGATGATAATGATGGTCAATATGGGTGTTAAATTGCTAAACTATTCAGAGGACTCACGTCCAACTTCTAGCAGGAATTGTTGTGTTCAAGCTTCAGCCAGGAGTCTCAGTGCTTGATAGGGAGCTTCACTGATTTATTATATTTATATCCTACTTTTCTTCCAAGTAGCTCATGGTGACTTAGACCTTTTCTTTCAAGTGACTCATGCTTTCCTTCTCTCCCTCCTTCTGTCTTGTACATTTCATAGCCACAATAATCCTGTAAAAGTAGGTTAGGCTTCTAAGAAGTGACTGGATGAACCAATGAGAATTGTGACTGAGTATGGATGTGAAATATTGAAAGATTGGTGGCCATATAAATTGATTAAATAAATAAATAAATAAATAAATAAATAAATAAATAAATAAATAAATGTCTAGTCTGCCTGTTTCTAGTCTGACATACCAACACTGCATAATTTATTTTAAAAGCCTACCTTTCTTTGGAGCTTTAGATGATAGCATCCTTTGAGGGAAAGCTTCTCTTAATTGCTCAGTTTCTGTTTCCATGCTTTTCCTGCACGGCCTTTGACTAGTAAACAATCTTGTTCATGGAAAGAAGTCATCCTTCCTCTGGGTTCTATGGTCCCAACAGAAGGCCAAAGTTGGGCAAAAGCCCTCCTGGTCACAGCTGCAACTTGCTACTCAAGCAGGAGCTGCAAGTCCAGGACCCTCAGATTGTGCACAGAGTCTATTTGGGGTAGGACAAACCCAGCCAGTCATAAAGATGGAAAATCTTTGGATCTGGGAAGCCCTAAAACCCAGAAGCACTCTGTCTTGCTTGGGTTAAGCTTAAGCCTGTTCTTCCCAATCCAGACCCTGACAGCCTCCAGAGACCAGGACAGGATCTCTATGGCATCAGTTTTTCTCTTTCATAGCCCAATCTATTTCATGGGATTGTTGTTTGGGGGATAAAATAAAGAAAGAGACTGGTCTGAGCTCTCAAAAGGAAAAGTTAGATGTAAATGCAAAAGTAAATAATAAAATTATTAGAACTGACTCTCCATCATTTGGATTTTTGTCCTGCGGGGAACAGAGCATTTGTATCTAATTGTTGCATCACTGCAGAATTCTATTGGGAATGGGAATGAATAATTCCAGAATATATCTGGAGCACATTCAGGAAAGTAGTAATCTGAGATGGAATCCCACTGAGGTGGATTTTTTTATTACTATCCTCAGAGAAAAGCAATGTATTTTAAAAACTAAAAAGTGAAGTGAGATTAAAAAAAACCTGGAATAAATTTGCTTTCCTGTAATCCATCTTTAGTATGTTAATGGCAGAACTACAATCAGTAAATTACTCATCCCTTTTCTGTTATCAAAGAGAAGTTACATGCATGCTATTCTCTCTCCTGCTCTCTTTCACTCTCCCATACACATATGCATGCTTGATAGAAAATTACCATATATTTAAGATTTTTACTTGGATAGAAAATAGTATATACTTAGGGAAGTAAAAACACGATGTATGCACCTGGAAGAAGTGAAGAATGCTCCTAAATTCTCTTTCCTGCACAACCTCAGTTGGAAAGTGAATCAAAAAATTATCAACCCTTAATTGATGCCAGCTTTAGGTACACAAAGACATGAATATATACAGTCAGGTCCAGAAATATTGGGACATCGACACAATTCTAACATCTTTGACTCTATACACCACCACAATGGATTTGGAATGAAACAAACACAATGTGCGTTAGCTGCAGACTGTCAGCTTTAATTTGAGGGTATGTACATCCAACTCAGGTGAACGGTGTAGGAATTACAACAGTTTTCATATGTGCCTCCCACTTGTTAAGGGACCAAAAGTAATGGGACAATTGGCTTCTCAGCTGTTCCATGGCCAGGTGCGTGATATCCCCTCAGTACCCCAATTACAATGTGCAGATAAAAGGCCCAGAGTTCATTTCAAGTGTGCTATTTGCATTTGGAATCTGTTGTTGTCAACCCTCAAGATGAGATCCAAAGAGCTGTCACCATCAGTGAAGCAAGCCATCATTAGGCTGAAGAAACAAAACAAACCCATCAGAGAGATAGCAAGAACATTAGGCGTGGCCAAAACAACTGTTTGGAACATTCTTAAAAAGAAGGAACGCACCGGTGAGCTCAAGAACACCAAAAGACCCGGGAGACAACGGAAAACAACTGTGGTGGATGACCGAAGAATTCGTTCCCTGGTGAAGAAAACACCCTTCACAACAGTTGGCCAGATCAAGAACACTCTCCAGGAGGTAGGTGTATGTGTGTCAAAGTCAACAATCAAAAGAAGACTTCACCAGAGTGAATACAGAGGGTTCACCACAAGATGTAAACCATTGGTGAGCCTCAAAAACAGGAAGGCCAGATTAGAGTTTGCCAAACGACATCTAAAAAAGCTTTCACAGTTCTGGAACAACATCCTATGGACAGATGAGACCAAGATCAACTTGTACCAGAGTGATGGGAAGAGAAGAGTATGGAGAAGGAAAGGAACTGCTCATGATCCTAAGCATACTACCTCATCAGTGAAGCATGGTGGTGGTAGTGTCACGGCGTGGGCATGTATGGCTGCCAATGGAACTGGTTCTCTTGTATTTATTGATGATGTGACTGCTGACAAAAGCAGCAGGATGAATTCTGCAGTGTTTCGGGCAATATTATCTGCTCAAATTCAGCCAAATGCTGCAGAACTCATTGGACGGCGCTTCACAGTACAGATGGACAATGACCCAAAGCATACTGCAAAAGCAACCAAAGAGTGTTTGAAGGGACAGAAGTGGAATGTTATGCAATGGCCAAGTCAATCACCTGACCTGAATCCCATTGAGCATGCATTTCACTTGCTGAAGACAAAACTGAAGGGAAAATGCCCCAAGAACAAGCAGGAACTGAAGACAGTTGCAGTAGAGGCCTGGCAGAGCATCGCCAGGGATGAAACCCAGCGTCTGGTGATGTCTATGTGTTCCAGACTTCAGGCGGTGATTGACTGCAATGGATTTGCAACCAAGTATTAAAAAGGGAAAGTTTGATTTATGATTATTATTCTGTCCCATTACTTTTGGTCCCTTAACAAGTGGGAGGCACATATGCAAACTGTTGTAATTCCTACACCGTTCACCTGAGTTGGATGTACATACCCTCAAATTAAAGCTGACAGTCTGCAGTTAACGCACATTGTGTTTGTTTCATTCCAAATCCATTGTGGTGGTGTATAGAGCCAAAGATGTTAGAATTGTGTCGATGTCCCAATATTTCTGGACCTGACTGTATATAAAAGCTTTATTTAAGAAAACATATCAGGTAAATGGACAACCTGTAGCCTAACATATGGGCACACATTTATGGTTTTTCTACTATGTAGACTCATAAAGGAACATAGAAGTTTTTTTCAGCATGCCCAGAATCCTATTTTGCTTTCAGAAGCATTCACCATTACAGGGTTTCTTCACCCACAACACCATTTCTCACATGGACATCTTGACTGTTGTGAATACACCTCTAATTGCATTATTTCATCAAAGTGGATAGAAAAAGATACTAAGACACTGTGCCACCTGCCAAGCACAAACGTTACCTATAAGCTTGCAATGTCCCTGTAGTAAAATCTATATGGGAAAAACAAAGACATTAAAGAGTGAGCTAGGAGTATACTTAGGCAACACAAGTCATCAAAGGTTGCTACTCTTGCTTTTACTTTTTTTTTTTTTAAAGGAACAAGGTTCAAGATTTAAGTTTTGGTACTATGAAGTAGGCTAACAGGCAGAATGATGGAAACATTTAAAGAACAGAATGAGAAATCTTTGTTGAGAAAATAAATTTCTGAAGCTGCACACTTTAACAAGGTGGTACAATATTTACTATAGATATAGTAAATAGAAAATATAATGAATGTTAAATTAACATCTGCACACTTTCTTCTGTAATATACCAATGATTGTAGGAATCAGTTTTTATAAAGGAAAATTACAAAAAACAAAAAAAAATAGGGTGATGGTTTTGGGGACAAAATTGACATGATTATAAAGGCTGTCAGATCCAACAGTGAGTACATTGGTCTAAACTGACAGAAACTTAATGAGGATCACTTTTATATGACACATTATATGACAGCAGAGAATGAAGAATAGCCACTCATGGTAGTAGCTTGCTAAGCACATTGAGGTCAGCTAGTATATCAGGAATTCTTTTCGGTTCTGGCCAACGTGAAGGCAGCACTACAGCTATAAGGTGAAGGAAGGGAGATACTTTGGTTTCCAGATCTTGCAGTGTTTTTCCCCCCTGCATAGAATAGCTTAGAAAGAAGTAATGTGGCATTATTCCTTTGCAGTGGGAACAAGGCGTTCTGTTTTGTTTTTTACTTGAGAGTATAAACAAAGCCAAAGATTCTGCTAGAGAAAAAATAGCAGCCAGCAGGTAAAAGCAATCAAAAGAGATCTGCTAGAGCTCAAAGAATGTGATTTTGAGAGGGAAGCCTACAGATTGGAAATGGGTTGGTTTAAGGTTATAATTAACATATGTCCAAAAGGATCTACAGCAGGTTATAGACCAGTTAGTTTAAGTTCAATTTCACAGAAAAGCTCAAGCACTATTTTTAGGTATCAGTTGGGAACACTAAAGAAAAGAGCGTGCCTTGATTAAGAATGGGCCGCCTATGGCTGAGAGGGCCTGGTCATGTTTCACTAACCGAGCTAATAAAAAATGTCATTTGGAGATATTAAAGCAGAGGGATACAAAGGGATGGAGCCAGCATTCTAATTAAATTTTCAGGACCACTATGGGGAACTTTTACTATATAGTGATGGTCCGAAGGGAATTTCAGAGAAATGGAAGAAATGTGTCTTCTGCTGAATGCCCTATATTAACATTCAGTGGCAGCAACAAATGTCTTAGCCCAGAAAGATTTGTTTTAAGCCTGGGAAATTATCATCCAGCAGAGACAGACAACATTGCTAAATGTGTTATTTCAGAGACAACAATCTGGTCAACCAGGATGATCTGGTTTTGAGCCTGGGGGAACCAAGGCTATGAATGGAGATGTAGAATAGATAAATAACAGCACTACACTATTTTCAGTCAGATCAACAGCCAGATGGTGATTTGGCTGTTTTCCACCAGCACAAACTTATCTGGGAAATATCCAGAGCAACTCAAGAAAGAGCTCTTGCTGGTAATGGAAAGGAAGGGCATTCTCATAGTTTTCCCAATGCTTACATGTTCCAAAGGAATCATATCCTGCACCTCTTTTATATTATGAATATAGACAAATCAGAACAAAAATGTGTTTTTAGGTGAGCGATCGCCATCATACACCTGTATGCCCATACACATGAGCACTACTGGCTTTTAACAGATGGACCTTTCTTTCTCTGGAGAGAGACAGAAAACATGTTCATATGAGGCTTAGTATAATTACCCAGTCAATTTACACAGTAAATTCTAGTGAAACAAACCATGGCTCAGCAGGATGTGAGAACACATCAGAGAGCAAGGACAATACGTTAACTTATCTCAGGAGATCAACCATAGTAGAAAATCTGTGCAAGCCTTCCTAGTATTAGTTAAACAAGAGATGCCTAACCTAGGCCTAAGGGCAACCAATGGCTGTCTCTGCCCTTCTGTCACACCTCTGCCATAATGTTGTGGTATAATGCCTGACATAATGACTCCTTAGTAAGAAAAGCAGAGGCAAAATATCAGCTATCCTGAGCCAATCTGAAGAACCTATGCTATACTGCCTTCACTGTAGCCCATTCCAGAGTCAAAGGACGGATGTGGAACAGGAAGACTTGGAGTCAGCCTTGTCTTCCTTGTTAGTCTTGGGATACAGATGCACTTGCACGTCCAGATGCAAGCCATCTCTGTTGTGAGCTATCAGTGATCCATTACCATCTTGTCTGCTACAAATGCTATATGCCAGAGATTAGGAGGGGCAGCAGAATCAGGCTTCTTCAGGACAAAAATGTTTATGCTATGTGAATGGAACACATTCCATTCACATAGTTAGGAAGAAAGAAGACCCTAATATTGAGTTTTCTTTGATATTCCAAATGTGTTTTTGAAAGAAGAGCTCATCTTTAATCGTGACTATGTTGATAAGAAAATAAGAAGGACATACAAACATATAAAATCATTCTAAGCAGCATAACCAGATCCAGGACCAATGTTCTTTCTGTTTTCTCATAATAGATTTTAAAGGTTTTCTGAAATGAAAAAAAAACAAAATGTAATTTGAAAAAAAAATATTTCAGAATTAGAAAGATTGCATTTTCTGCAAAATGTGACCTCTTTAGAAAGTTCAGAACCTTCAGCTCTCTGATTTGTATGTCCTAACTGAATTTTGACCCCTGCAAATAAGGCGATTAAATTATAATTCAGCTAAAATATCCTAGAAAATCAGACGACCATCTGCATTATTGACTTAGCCTATTTGTGGTGCCAGTGATTCTAATGATTCCATTTTCTGTTAATCTGGTATTCAATTAAGTTGATATTCCCTTTAACCTCACTAATTCCAAATACATCAGGCAATGTAGTATGATTCTCAGAAAACAAAGACCCCATCAGGTTCAGGAATCCTGAAGATCAGCAAGACAAAATCAGCATGACCCAGGATATCTCAAGTACAATTTTTTTCAGAAAGCACAATAGTTCTTACTGATTTAAGACAAGTGAAGATGTGGAAAAAGATCAGCAGCTTCTAAAGGGATGTAGAAGATCTATGATCCTTCATAGGAAAAAAATATCACTTGAATGAGAGAACAAATCAAAGTATATAGCTCTCTATCACAACTGTTTCCCTAAGTGGCAGGTTGCTTTATGATGCCAAGTTAGGTGATGGGCAAAAAAGATATTGTGTGTGATGTCTGCTTATTTATAAATATACAGGTACATGTTATGATTGAGGAAAGTGTAAAGGACTTGTGCAGATAGTGCTAATCTTTAAAGAAACATTAGCTGCTCCAATAGCAAAGGTACATTTTCATCTTAAAAGGCAGAAAGTGGATTTGAAAGTATTGTGTTAGAAATAAAACAAAAGAACACACTACTGTAAGAAGGTGAAGTTAGCATCATAACGGATGAGAAAACTCATATATAAACAGGTGCTCCATCTTTTTCTGTCAGCTTATTCAAACAATTGATCATAAAAGGTTTGTTCTGGAAATGAACCTGTTTACATAAAACATCCAGTGTACAGAAAACAAATTCATACATTTAATATACTGTAATAGATAACTACATATGAGGAAACTAATTTCAATAACAAGAAATCCCTTTTGATTTTGGAAGGGAGGGAGGATGGGTGGATGGATGGACGGATGGACGGACATACAAGAGCTGGCAGTGTGAATTAACACCGATTTGTTCTTAGTCCTAGTAATAGAAAATTCTTTACCCTTTATTATAGTTCAAGTGGATTAATACCCAAAATTGTAATCTGAAGCCCAAACTGGTCATTAGGAAGAGGAGTGGCTGCCAACAAAGAGAGCAGTCTGTGATCACATTTTCTGTCCATAAGATAAAACTGGAGAAAAGACTGTTTCATTTGTTAGATTAGGCTTTTAATACAAATATCTCAGATTCACTTCCTTTTACCTCTAGTATTTATATTTTAAACCCAGAATAAACCATGGCATTCTGGAAATTTTGCTGAACAATTATCAGCCACCATTTGGCAAAAACAAAATCCAGAATGTTTTTGATGTTTTGGGTTGCAGATGAAGCAGTATTTGAGGGATATCACAGTGATTTCAGAGAGAAAATAGGCAAGTCTGATGTGCATCATACAACCTTTTCTCTCCTCCTCTTAGCAGCTCCCATTACAGCATATCCCACTGACCCCCAATCCGCCCAGTGCCTTCCTTCTGCTCCCTGCCTCACCCCATCGGCTGCCAATATCCTTGGCTTTGTCCCGCTCTTATATCCCTCAAATCACTGATGCCCAGTACAACTGCATTTAAGCTCCTATCCAGAACAAAACATCCCTGCTTCGCTTTTTGTATGGACCAAAAGACCCAAAACACACTTGTTTTGATTTGGGCATAGACCATCATGAAGCAGCTGTTCTGTGCAAGGAACAATTTGTAGACTGAGTATTTTGCACATCCCAGTGTCCAGATAGGACTGGGAAAGAAGCCTGCCAGCAAACCTGGAAAGTCATTGTAAGCTCATGGAGTCAGAATTATGCTAGATGGGCCAATGGGTAGTTCCTATAATATGATATCATGTTCTAAATTCCTTTTCCCTAAAGAAAAGTGGTATCACTTTTATTTTTCTAAATAGTAATAATATAAGTTGCCAATTCAACTCCCACTCTCATAGAGGCCTCTGACATTTGTTCTGCCTTCAGCACTAGGAAGCATTTACCAAAGGATCATATGGTACATTGGATGCTCATCCAGAAGCAATAGGATTAACCCATTTCCTCTAAATGAAATGGGTTAATTTGATTAAATGATATGCTTGTGTATGCTTATTTTAATTTGGAAAAGTTGGATTTCATGGTGAAGACACTTC
Organism: Python bivittatus; assembly: GCF_059951505.1. Taxonomy (NCBI): domain Eukaryota; kingdom Metazoa; phylum Chordata; class Lepidosauria; order Squamata; family Pythonidae; genus Python; species Python bivittatus. Next base: position 61,382,451 of record NW_028277030.1, on the reverse strand, counting down.
AAACCTTCCAACGATGTAACAGTTTATTTTAAAAAGTGTGGTCTGTTTTCTATAGCTTTCTCTCAGTCAATTTAACTAAGAATTCATGGTATGAACAAGAGCTCCCTCTCAAGGGCTAAATTAAAGGTTCAGCCAGCAATATCATAAAAGCAGCTGTCCCACAATTAAATTGGAAACTTAGCATATGCATACTGAAATATATTTTATCAGTGTAGAATGTATAGTATATAGGTTCTATATTCATGCAGAAATACAAGGGACTCTTCATTTAAAACATTATAAAATAAGTAATCCTGTGGAACAGAAATAAAAGCAACCTAATGGGTCATTTCAGCTACTTCTTACTGGTTTGCAATGTGCAAAATTATTCCTGCAGATTTAGCCTCATTCACTTCAATGTAATGGGCTTACCTACTTTATTTAAAGCTCAGTCCCAAATCTACAATCAACCAACATTTTTCCAAAATGTCTTACTCAAAAATAACTGTACAGGACTATAGATTTCATTCCCACTTACTTGTGAAAAAAGAGGGGGGGAAAGAGAAAAGTCCTTCACTTAAAGATGGAAAGTTTGTAAAATCTTTGCAGTTACTGTTTGTGTTAATGTATGTTATGGTATGTATAGTAGTTGATATCTATCTATCTATCTATCTATCTATCTATCTATCTATCTATCTATCTATCTACCTACCTATCTACCTATCTACCTATCTACCTATCTACCTATCTACCTATCTACCTATCTACCTATCTACCTATCTATCACATTTGCATGCTGCCCATCTCCCCTGGAGGGTGACTCTGGGCGGCTCACAATTAAAGTAAAACCCCGAAACAGTTAAAAATATAAATATCCACATTAATTAATTAAAAAGTCAGACTATATAAAAAGATCATATACATAAAAAGTCTAAAAACATTTAAGATGATAGGGGGGTAGAATCAATTACCCCACAAGCCAATTCCAATAGTGCAAGCCCCCATCTAGCCCCCAGGCCATCTGGCATAGCGAAGATTTCATGCTCTTCCTGAAGGCCATGAGAGCGGGATACACCGCACATCGGGTGGTAAGTTGTTCCACAGAGCGGGGGCCATGGCAGAAAAGGCCCTCTTCCAAGACCCCATCAGTTGAAATTCCTTGACTAATGGGGTCCACAACATGCTCCTTCTGCTGGACCGAGTGGGGCAGGCTGATGTAACGAGGACAAGACGGTTCCTCAAATAATCTGGTCCCGTGCCATGAAGGGCTTTTAAGGTAATAACCAACACCTTGAATTGGAACCGGAAGCAAACCGGCAACCAATGCAGCTCGCGTAACAGAGGTGTTATATGGAACCCCCTAGGGGCATTCAGAACTGTCCGCGCCGCTGCATTTTGCGCCAGCTGTAGCTTCTGGATACTCTTCAAGGGTAGCCCCATGTAGAGCACATTGCAGTAATCCAACCGGGAGGTGACCAGGGCATGAGTGACTGTGCAGAGAGCCTCCCGATCTGCCAATTTATATGCTTCCTTTCTGTTCAAAAAGGATGTTTAAAGACAGCATATAACTTATAATAGAAAAGTCAAAACTTAAATTTAAAATACAAACATGATTTTTAAAAAAACCATTATTCTAGAAAGAGATGTGTCTTTATAGATTTCCAAAGGCTGAGAGAATAAGAACCAAATGCAACTCTTAAGACCTGGGAGCAACACAAAAGAAGTCCCACTCCCACGTGCCTGATAAACAGGCCTTTGAAAGTGCAGATGCCTTCAGAAGAGTCTCTCCTGAAGATCTTCAAGTCCCAATAGATGTGTAACGAAAGAGATTATTCTCAGTTAGGACTAAGGCATTCAGGGCTTTAAAGTTGGTTGGAAAATCTATGCATTGCCTTCTTGCAATAGATTTGCTACCAGATCTGAGCTGCAAAAATCTAGATGATTGCTAGATGGCAGATCAGAGTTAGAGTTTCTGTATCTAGCTCTAGCTGCATATTCTGTAGCTACTGTTCACTAAAAGTAGTAAGTGTAGTCATTTTCCCATTAATGACTTACAGTGTCTTCATAACTGTTACTTCGACCCATCACTTAAGGTTATTTCTGGGGAAATGACTACAGCTAGAATAGGGATTCCCTTGACTTATTTACATTTTCTTTGATACTACAAAGCATGCCTCCAGTTGATTAGACTGATGTTCTCAGAGCTATGATCAGTACCAGATCCTGCTTCTTCTTCCCACGTTTCCCCTTTTTCTCCTCTGGTAACGGAATAGTCACTGTGCCAGGCTTCATGCAACCTAGCAGATCACATGGCCTTTTATTCTTTAACTTAGAATGCAGCTAGATCAGATATTTAGGCTTTCTATCTAAATGTAATTTCCTATTCAAAATAAACGCCAGTCTCCAGAAACCCTTTTGTGAGTTGTCGTATTATTTTAATTTCTCTCTCTTCCCATACATTCTGCAACATATAGCTGTTTCCACAAAATTGGGCCTGGAAAGCAATTGGCAGCCATGTAGATTTTCAGAAGAGAGCAGCGGTTAGCAGCCTAGCTGCTGCATTTTACATCAATTACAGCTTCTTGAATACTTTAGGATAGTCCCAGAGCAGATTAATCAAAATGGGATGTGATCAAGTTTGAGTAACTTGCTAAACCAGACCTGCCTAGGAAGGTTACAGTGTTAATATGTGTTATTATTGATGGGGGGGGGGTGTTGTTGAGTGGGATTATTATTTATCCTTGGGTGCCAGGGGGTTATATGTTGTGGGAATTCTGTGTTTTAATCTTTGTAAGATTAAGACCCAGTTTGGTGTAGTGGTAAAGGCACTAGACTAGAAACCGGGAGACTGTGAGTTCTAGTCCTGCCTTAGGCACAAAGCCAGCCAGGTGACCTTGGGCTAGTCATTCGCTCTCAGCCCTAGGAAGAAGCAAATGGCAAACCACTTCTGAAATCTTGCCAAGAAAACTGCAGGAACTTGTGCAGGAAATTGCCAGGAGTCAAAACTGACTTGAAGACAGGAAAAAAAAATCTTTGTAAGCCACCCAGAATCACTTGTTAAATTATATATACACACACACACACACACACACACACACATATACATACATACATACACACACACACACACACACACACGCATACTGTATGTATGTATGTATAAGTAATCAAGCAAGCAAGCTTTTCACCACAGCTACTACCCAAAAATCCAGCAATAGTCTAGAATCAATGGTGCAGACTAGCTTTTCTCAGGGAGACTGCAATCCCATCCAAAAAGAGGCTCAGGGATTACCCTGACTGAGATTTCTTAGTTTCCACTTTAACAACACCTCGGTTTTGTGTAGATTTTACTTAAGCTTGTTGTCTCTCACTTAGCGAATTGCTAAACTTGAGCAATCTTCAATAGTACTACTGAACTTCAGTGGTTCTTTGGAATTGAACGGTGAGGAAAAATAGAAGTGGGTGTCATCTGCATAATGATGGCACCCCACTCCAAAGTACCTAAATATCTCTTCAGCTGGTTACATGTATATATTACACAGCATAGGGGCAAGATGGAACTGCAAGGTTAATCTAAATTAGGTTATAATTGGTTCCCATGATAATTCATTGTGAGTGCAAACCTGCTGCATGATGTTGACACCACCAAGAAAGAAGATTTCTTTAACCTATTTCTTTTTCTGTTTGTACTGAAGTGGTATTTTAATATACATGGGTGCTTGCACAATTACATAAATGATCTTTTTAAAAAATTTAAGTGGTTTAGGATAAATCAGCAGATTTGGAGTAGGGACAGAATTCTAACATTCTGCTTCCTAGAAAGCCTGGAAAATCCAACAAGTTACTAGATGTGTACTATGTATTCACTAGAAAGCTTTTAATTTTAGTTAAATATCAATATTAAAAAAGAAAAAATACAAGGCGTACCTTTCAGCACAATGAAACCGGAGCCCATCAAATGGCTAATGTAAATGTATTGTTGTTGCCCGGGGGGCGGGGTGGAATGGGTTTTGTATTTGGATTTTTATTCTTGTAAGCCACCCGGAGTCACTGTGATTGAGTTGGTATATAAATTGCTTAAATAAATAAACAGTCTCTATCGGCTTCAAATTCTGAGTGGGCCAGAAGGGTAGCAAATCATTAGTTGCTTATGGTATGTTATACTTTTGCTTCCAGGAAAGAGAAATGTTTGTAGTATTTTTCTGGCTCATACATCAAAATACTTTAACTAGCTTGTTTACTATATATCAGGGTCTCAAATTCCAAATGTCATGAGGACTAGTTCATTAGCCAAGGATGACAACATTGAAGCCTCTTCACTACACTGATAGATCTCTACAATGTACTACATTGATCTCTAATGAGTCCAAAAGGAAACAAATGAATAGCATCACTGTATATCATTAAAAATACATTTATTAAACTAAAAAATCTTAACCTTACCTTAAAGTAGCTACACATACTGTATATGAAATCCAGTTCTGAACTAGAAAGCAATCCCATATATTTATTTAAATTTCATCTCTTGACAAATTCTAACATTCAGAAACAGTACATGTTAATGTACTAAACAACACATACTTTATGACTAGATATATGAGCAAAGATGAGATTATGGAAATTAGGAATCTAAACACAAAGACATGTTGCTATACTCTTCTGCACTTCCACTTCTGCACGTCCTCACCTTACTTTTCATCACCAATTTTAAGGAAGACTTTTTGGAACAGGCAGCTGTTATTTTCAAGGGATTTCCCTACTTTATGCTGGGAATAACATACTCTTATGTACAAACAGGGCCTTTTGAACACATGGAGATGTACGGAAATGTTTTTACATTTCCTTACTGAAAAATAACTTGTTCTTCTGGGGTCATACCAACAGAAAGCTTAGAAGAACAAACCATATTCCAAGAAACATATCCTTTCCAAATCCAGCGACATTTGCATGGGTGCAACTGACAACAGAAGAGACATCACAAGAGGACAGAAATAATGGGATTTAGGTGTGTCTGAGGGCTTGGAGTTCACTCAGGCATTCAATCTACCAGATCTTCTTTGTGCAGCAGGGCAGAGTAATAACAGGCTAATTAAGTTGTCTCACCCTGACAGCTTCAGGATGTACGTTTGTGTAAGTATGTGCGCGAGGGAGGGAGAGAGAGAGAAAGAAGGAGAAATGTAGCTTTCTCCAATTTCCTTCTAACAAAATCTAACAACTGGTTCACAAGAACAGGACTGAACCACCTAGATAACACCCCTAGATGGAACCTATGGACATCCTAGATCAGATGCTTAGGTATGCAGCAGTAGTCCATCAGCAGCATCTTCAGGACATGGACCAACAAGGAATGGAATCATTGCAATAAAATGTCCCAAGTTCCAGTCCCACTAAACAGTTCCAAAGGAAACCCTGGTCAATGGAAGTGAAAATTGCCAAAGGGTAGAAGACTTAACAGGACTGTACTCCTGCTCATTCAATATATCAAGATGACCAAATCAGTCTCAGCATTAAATCCATACAAAAAGTACAACTGAAGGTTGTCTAGCAAACTCCCTATATATTAAAACAAAAAGAAAAAAAATCTGTATCAAAGTTTGTTAACAATCTTCTCCAATATATGCAAATTTAAATGCAGCTGTCCCTAATATAAATAATGTTTCACAGAAATTTCAGCGGAAATGGGTAGTGTGTAGAACAGATTTTAGAAACAGAAACATTTAGCACAAATTTCCTTGTTGCTGATCTTCAGTATAAATTTCCCCAATTTGTCTAACACTATCCCCAAAGTGATTCAAAGGAGCAAAGTTCTCAGCAAACTTCTTCCTATTTAACCTCAAGGGGTTTGCTCAGGTATTAAGCTAGCTGGCCTCCTGAGCTTCCTTACTAGAGATGAAAGGGATTAGGTTACATGTCAGGTGAGTGTATGTTCTCATCTAATGAGATCTCTGGATGTTGACAGAGAAGCTCATTACAATGGAATGGAATTTTGCTCCTATTGCTTCAAGCGTAGCCAGTTTGAAGAGATTCTGTCCAAGTTTCTACAATCTGCATTTGTTATCCCCAGATGTATTCCAAGCACCGTATTTTGATTGAGTCAGAGTTCAGAGATGTTAGGATTTGTTTTTCATAGAAATATAGAATCATCATACTGGAATTGGAAAGGACCACAAGGATGATTTTAGTCTAATCCTCTCCTATATGCAGGAAAACTAGTTAAATCACCCTTGAGAGATGGCTATTCAACCTCTTAAAAATTTCCAGGGACTGAAAATCCATAACCTATCACTGTTGTACAGATCTTACTGTCAGGAAGCTTTTCTTTACATTTAAGTGAAGGTAGCTGCAACTTGTCCTCAATGGGATCAGTCTACTCAGTACAGATTCCAGAGAGGAATAGGATCCAAAAAGCAGAGAAGATGGAAGTTCTGCTAGCTGTGAGAGATTGCCAACTAAGTTTTAATTAAAGCCTTTGATTAACTCTTTGGGGAATTTAGTAATAACTACACATTTAGCAATAGCTTAAGTTAGGCACAATGATACAGTAGCAGAAGCATTACTACTGCAGGAGGGAGATAGCTAATCTCTGAATGGTAAAGCAATTAGTCCATAAATCAATTTGCCACATTCCACTCCTTTCTGAAGCATGAAGCAGGAGGGAGGGGGGATTGGCTTGCATGCTTTAGCTGAATGCTGCTTGCATAGTTGGCCTTGCATGGCTGAAAGAGAAGCTAAATGTTTTTTAGCTTTGAAATGTTACGAATAAAGAAAAAAAATGACCTTATTCATAAGAAGGTTCTCGTGTGCTATGCTGTATCTATTCAATTTTGAGAATCCACACACACTCCCCATCACACTTACAAATGGCCTGCTTTATTATCTGTTCTGATTCTTTCTAAATGTTGGTCAATAATTACAGAGATCCTTTTTTAAAATTTCCTTGAAGTGGGGGACAACATTTGCTCCTCTCCAAAATTATGTAATCTCTGTCAAAGATAATTGACAGAGGTCCCAACAGCTCTTTAGCCAGTTATTTCAGTATTCTAAAATACATGTCATCAGGGCCTGCAGACTTGAAGGTGCTCAAATTAGCTGAAAGTTCCTTTACCACATCCTTACTGACTTGCATCCTTCCTAGTTGTGTTTGTTCCTAATCTCTGCTATTCAAATTACTATTACTTTTGATATAAAGACAGAAGCAGAATAGGATTTTAGTTCTGCTGCTTTTTCTTGGCTGTTAAAATTTCTTCATTTGGAGTAAACAATGAGCCCACCACCTTCTTTACCTTCTTACTACTGTTGATATAATTGACCAAACTCTTCTTGCTGCATTTTCTCCCTTTCCTTCCTGACCTCATTCTTATATTTCTAAGGTTAACTTTTGGAGATGTCCTTGTAATTACCCCTTCCTTCCATTTCCAATCAGCATCTTCTTTAGTCTCTGTTGTGAGATGCTTACTCAATCACGTCCTTTTTAGATGTCCTAGTTTTCTTCTTCACTGCTTTGACTGACTCTATGCTATCCTTAAATTTCCATTTCAGGAAGGTCCATCTGGCTACAACACCTTTACCTGTAAGCTTCTGTTCCCATGGCATCTTCCTTGATTTATTAAAATTGAACTTTCTAAAATCCCTAGGTTGTGTTTTACCATATATTAAAATCAAGAACTCAAACAATGCATGGTCACTTACACCCAATGTTTCCACCACTTTTATATTTTAATAAACTCCTCCCTGTTAGTCAGAATCAAATCCATAGTTGCAGATCCCCTAGTGCCCATCTCAATCTTTTTAAAGAGCAAATTTATCACACCCCAATCAAGAATTTATCTGACATCTTGTGTTTGGCAGAATTAGTCTTCTAGCAAATGTCTGAATTTTAAACTTCCAATCATAACTACTACAGGCAGTCCTCACTTAACAACTGTTCATTTAATGATGGTTTGAAGTTACAATGGCCTCGGAAGGGGTGCTTTATGGCCTGTAAAGCACTTCTGGCTATTGTAAAACATCGTGCTGCCCTCCCCCCATTGTCATATGGCCATATTTTGGGCGCTTGGCAACCGGCTTGCATTTACAACTGGTTGCCAAGCGCCCTTTGATCATGTGATCACTATTTGCAAACTTCTCTTCCAGCTTCCCCAGAAAGTCATTGGGGAAGCTGGCAGGGAATGTTGCAAGCAGAAGGGATGGAAAGGAGCTGAAATCCTTCTGCGGGCTACCGGAATGGAGCTCAAGTCTTCAGGATTTGAGCTGTGTTCCTGCAGCCCCACAAAGGATTCCTCTCTGTGCATGGAGGGGAGGGGAAACCTCTCAGCGGTCTACAGGAACGGAGCTCAAATCCTGAAGATTTGAGCTCCGTTCCTGCAGCCCCATGAAGGATTTTCCCTCCATGCACGGGGGAGAGGGGAAACCCTTTGGCAGGCTCCAGGAACGTTTGAGAATGAAAGGGCTGCCTGCCAGGAGGATTTCAGTTCCACATGGAGTTAAAATCCTTCAGCAGGCAGCCCTTTCACTCTGTCCGCTTAACAACCCAGGAGATCACTTAACAACCATAACCGGGAGTGCCCGGATTGCGGTTGTTGAGCAAAGCACACGTGGCAACTCGCTTAATGACTGCTTTGCTCAACGACTGAGATTCCAGTCCCAATTATGATCATTAAGCAAGGACTACCTGTACATAGTTTTTTGAGGCTTCATTTATCTGCTTTAATAAACCTTCATCTACCTCTTCCGACTAATTTGGGGTTGGGTAGAAGACTCCTGGCCCCAGAGCTATTCTCCCACATCTATTCCCCCACAGCTGTAAAATCACTCTTGATATACTGAAGGTGGTGCCTTGCGCTATAATTTATGCCCATATGAATGAGTAGGAGGGGTTACTAGCAAGCTTAGTAAGCCTTATCAGTCTTTCCATTAAATGCCAGAGTTGGGCATCTGAGAGACAGTATTCATGTCAAAATGGAGTATCTGGACAATAAATAGGAGCTTCTGTACCTGTCAAGAGGAAGTCATATACAATCACAGCCTTCATGTTCTCCTTCTTGGTGATTGGCCATGGAAAATTTCCATTTGGAGCAGGGGACAGGGTTTCAACTCATATGCCAGCCTCACCAGGTAGACCAGACCGGGAACCAATTCCACAGGAAGGCTAAACTACTTTTACTGAGAGTAGCTATAATAACAGAATCTTACAAGTCTGATTGTGTTTTCTTCCTTCTTATAGTTCAGTGAATTAGGGAGGTGTCTATCTGAGACTTTTCAAAATACTTTCTGTCTGTTGTGGACTTAAAATATGTTTCTCCCCTCATTGTTCTGGTAACAGAGCTTGCATATCTCTGTCAAGGTCATCTTCCTTTCTCTCTACATGATGTTGGCCGAGATTTCCTCAGAGTCTAGAGATTTGAATCAGTTGTCAAGGTAGGGGAATGGTGTTTTGTTTCTGATGGTGACATGTTGGCAGTTGCCGTCATTCTCATCCTTTGGTGAAGTTGTAAACCTCACACTGATCTCCTTCTTTGGTGAGTAACAGCATCTGTGCTACTATTCAAGAAGTCTCCCTCTTGACAAATGAGATGTAGGGATGATGCTATGGCCTCCAGTTAACCAAGCCTTGCTTTCAAGACTTCTACTAGCTGACTCTTTATATTAATGAAGTTCACTTTATCTTCTGGGAGAATAGCAACACAGCACATCTCTTGTAGGTGACTGTCAAAACCGCACATCTAGCAATAACGTTTCCTATATATAGTCTTTTCAATGTATCGTTAAAGTATAGGGCTGCAAGGCTGATCTAGCATCATTACTTTTTTTTTTTTTTTTAATAATCTAGCATCATTACTGATAGGAGTCAATACTAAGTCAATGGGGGGGGGGAACACTGGAATAAAAGCTGCAGTTTTATGGCTTCTCATCTGAGTTGTCTTTTGCACTGAATTTTGACTATGCTAGAAGATTCATTAAATAGTAGCTCTGAGAACTAGATCTACAAAGAGACAGATGCCACATTTCCAATTATCTATATGTAGGATATTTAATACATTTATTCCTGTTGGTTACCTCTCCCAAACTATAACAGGAGCATACTATCTGGCTTTTATTTTGGTTGATTAAATGTCTTACCATCAGAAAAGTTGCCCATCATCAGATATCCAAATACCCTGTTCAACCAATGTTTCAGCCCATGTCAGAAAGGAAAAATGCAACGACTCATGTCCTTTTGCAGTGCTGATTTTGCAGATGGCCATGCAATACTGATTTAATCTTTTTTATTAATCTTTTAATCAGGGAGATAGAAGGTAGTATAAAACCATCAGACCCAAACCTGAGCATTTCTAGAAGAGCAACCACATTTTGTTTGAGGCATATTCCATTCACAAATGATTGGATAATAAGCAATAAGAAATAATACTCCTACTTCTGGTGAAACAGCACAATTGTTAAAGATGTAAAGATGCTATACACAATTATTATGTTATATTATATTAATCCTGGTTGCAATAAGACATTCTGTTTCTGTTCTGCAAATCTGAACTCATAGAAATCTTAAACCATATTTGCAATAAGCGAAAACCTGGGAGTAATCTCAGAGTTTCCAGTCCTGCAGGTAATCATTCAATTAGTGTACATACTTCCTGCTCCTTAGTAATATAAAGTACAACGCAACTACTTATGGAATGTTACATGAAAATAAACTCCCCTGTATAATGAACTGTTTCTTCAGCAGAGATGGACAGTTTACAGCCCTGGGAGCACATATGATCTCCATGTCTCTTTAAACTCATTAATGTACTTTGCTCCCTTGGTACCTGTATTTTAAGATAGAAAATGCATGAAAAGTGTAGTGTAAACCTAAAACAAGCTTAGCACTTTTTAAAATAAAACGTAAATACACATACACCACAAAACCAGAGAATATTGGCCCTGCTTATGAACGTAGTACTGGGTCACTCACTATTTATCATCATTTGGCCAACTGTGACCCTCCTACACCATTAATGCAGCCACCACCAGCCACCAAAGATTTTTCATCCCTGTTCTGCAGGATGCAGTGTACAATATCTGTTTAACATTGAAGATGTCACAAATCCTAATGTTTATGCCACTGTTTTTTTATTTGATTTTTTAAATTGTTTTTTATATGAATTCCCTGGAACAAAGGGTCAGAGGGTGGCAAACATAGCCAAACATAACTAAATAATAATTCTGTGAAATCGCTCATGAAATAATGAAAAATACTCATTTTGTGGAGCAGACTAGAAATGACAGCTAACAATATAGTTGTTAGGACATTGCTTATACTTTCACCTATTTACACACGGCTTGGTGACAGACATTAAGCAGTCTTAGCTCTGACATCCTTGGCACTAAAAGTATATCTACACAAAAATATCTATTCTGGGTTAGTTGAATTCTGCAGGTCCATGTTTTTAGTGTAGATGTCATGCCTTAGAGAAAAGTACCTCTTTTGGTGTAATGATTCCATTGGGTCCATCTTAAACTTGTTCTTTACCAACTGAAAAACTGTAGTGATGTCCTGATAAATTGGCAGGCAACAGTAAACAATTTCTCTGCTGAAGACCATATACTGTATTCAAATATCATCTACCAATCCACATCTAGAAGCTGGAGTTGTTTCAATCTGCTGGATTTTTTGTTTGTTTGTTTGTTTAATTATCTCTGGTTGGATATCCCCTTCCTCCTCCATTGTGTATGCAAAAATAAAAAGTGATTGCCACCTGTGTGTAATTTCAGTTCTGTCAAATAAAATATGCCTGTTTGATATTGGAAGCATTTGCATTTTATATATTTCAGTGACCACCTGCTAATTGCCATTTAATCATTCAGTAAATAAAACAAATGAGAGCAGAAACTAATGAAGTAGAGATAATTTCTTTAAAAATTGGTTTTAGAAAACCACAGCTATACCTAATAATATTACTATGAGTAGTAGTAATATAATCTATTAAAACAAAATGTCAACATTTTTGGCAAGTTGGTGACTGGTGAAGACTGTAAATTCCCTGAATATAAGTCATTAGTTAGCAGACAGCAATGCTTATTTGAGGAAGGTCTGCAGTGACAACACACAACAGCACTTCCTGGTCATTAGCTGTGTGAGCCTTCCTTCTCCATACGGAAGAAAATTTGCCACTGAGTTTATCTCTGCTGCCCTACAATTCTTTGTTTCCCGTTTGCTCTGCAGTTGAGGTCAGCGATGGTAATCCACAGTCCTTGTAATGTGGGTGGGGGTAATTTGCAGCCCTGGGAAGAATCATCAAAAGCCCTCTGCAAGCAATCACTTTGGGTCTCTGGCAAGAGCAAGGTCTCTATAGCTTGCAGTGTGGTGAGAGAGAGACAGAAAGGCCCCTAGATAAAAGGGTGCCAAGAAGCAGAACAATGGAAGGAAAACAGATTTAAAAATTTTTAAAAGTATCAAAAACAGAGAAAGGGGCAACCCTGCTTTTGGCTTTGGCCCTGCCCCCTGCTTGCTTAAGACTCACTCGCTGTTGATATACAGCCCCTACAGATTGCCTTCAAGGGAATGTGGCCTTCCACTGACAAAAGATTGTCCCTCCCTTTTGTAATGGATTACATCAGTGTGACATTCTCATATACCACACTATCATTGCCTTTTTGCTTTAGAAAGTTTGCCTAACTCCAACGAATATCCAATTCTGGGTAGCCTTTCCATTGTATCAAGTATTCAATCCGCTTCCCTCTGCATCTAGAGTCTAGCACTGATCTGCCTTGTACTCTTCCTCCCCGTTGACCAGCATGGAAGGGGGCATGCTTCCTCTGAAGGCAGAGTGCAGGAGGGATGCCTCTTTTACTAGCAAAGACTGACGGAATACAGGGTGAACCTTGATTGATGCTGGCAATTGCAATTGGAATTCTACTTGATTTATTTGCTTAATCACTGAAAAGGGGCCAAAAAATTTCAAGTCTAGTTTCTTGGAAAGCCTTGCAGAAGTCAGAAATTTTGTAGGAAGCCACACCAAATCCCCTTCTGCAGTTCTAGCTCCATCTAGTCTATGTGCATCTGCTGCTTTTTTGTATGTGGCCTTTGCTAGTTCTAGCTGTTCCTTTTAGAAACTTTGGGCCTCTCATGCAGGAAAACTGCATCACAAGGAACCGCACTTTTTTGCCTGGCTGTGGGTGGAATCCATAAGTTGCCTGGAACAGGGACATATTGATAGAGCAGTGTGCTGCATTGTTGTAAGCAAATTCAGCAAGAGGTATGAGATCAGTCCAGTTGTCTTGCTAGTATGAAATATAGCATCTTAAATATTGCTGCAACAGTTGGTTAACCTTCTCAGATTCTTTGTTGGACTCCAGAAGATGTGAGGAAGACAAATGAATTTTAACATTTAATAAGTGCAAGAGGGTCTTCCAAAATTTGGAAATGAACTGACTTCCTCTGTATATCTAAAGACGTGGTCCAAAAAGACCTGAGCTTTTTCTTGGGCCATTGGGGGGCCCTTGCAAGGAATAATATGAGCCAATTTGGTAAATAAATCCACTACTAACTTTGTTTGTATATCCCTGGACTGGGGGAAGATTGGTGACAAAATCTAGAGAAACAGTGTCCCAGGGCTATGAGGGGGTCTCTAGCGGCTGTAATAACCCAGCCAGCTTACCAGGGATTGGTTTTGCTCTGCAACAGACATGACAAGAGGAAACATAACCTTTAACATCTACGTGGGTGTGAGGCCACCAAAACTCTCTGAAAACTCTATGTTGGGTTTTAAACATCCCTGTGTCCTGCTGTTTTATTGTTGTGGCACAGCTGAAGTACCTTGTCCCTTAGGGGAAGAAGAACATATAAATGCCCACTAACACCTGCCCTCCTTCCACTGTTGGTCTTTCTAGAGGTCATCCATCTGGGCCCTGACATATGCATTCTGCTATTACTGTGCTCTAATCTGATCTAATAGGTCAATAGTCTGTCTTCCTGCTCCCAGCTTTTCATGTTGGTCTGATTTACAGTGCAACTCAAAGTTGCATGGCTGGAGTATTGTTGTGGGGGGAGGTGACTGGGGCACATCAATACTCCAGCTTATATGAGAGGGCATCTGGAAGTTTGTTTTGGGAGCTTGGAATGTGTGAGATGTCAAAATAAGAGTGGGAGAAAAATTGTGCCCACATGATTTGCTGAGGAGTAAGAGAATGATCATTCTTCAGAACCTCTAAATTCTTATGGTTAATATGAACTTGTATAGGATGGGCTGGTGTGTCCATTTTTGAAAGTAATTTTTTACTGCCAGCAACTCCTTACTGCAAATATCATAGTTCCTTTCTGCTGGGAGTAGCATCCTGGAGTAAAAGGCACACAGTAGTAAATCTGTCCCTACCTTCATTCTCCCCATGTAGCAGGACTACTATTGCTACATCTGAAGCATCTGTCTGCACCACAAAGGGACAGGAGGGGTTAGGGTGGTGAAGGAGGAGCTGAGAAACAAAGAGTTGTTTTAACTCTTGAAATGTTGCTTGCTCTTGGATCAACCAGGAGAACTGCCAACCCTTTCTTAGGAGTTGGGACAGCAGTTTTACACTGTCAGCAAAAGTAGAGATGAATTTCCTGTAGATATTAGCAAAGCCCAGAAAGTGTTGCACATCTTTCACATTACGGGGGGCAGCAGGGGCGTCATGATAGAATAGACTGTACCTTTGCTGGATCCATCTGTATGCCTTCTGTGGAGATTCTGTAGCCCAAGTAGTTCAACTGAGGCAGATCAAATGCATATTTTTCCAACTTGGCAAAGAGCTTGTCCCACAATTTTTGCAACACATACAAACATACATACATATTAAAATTTTAAAAAGATTAAAAACAAGAACTTAGAATTAGAATGAAGAGAGAAGAAAAAAGGAAATAAAGAACAAAGCTAAAAGTACAGGAAAAAAAAAAGAAAAAATTAAAGAAATGACTTCCAATTTTCTTTTACAACACTTATCAGTATAAATGTAAATTACCCTCTTACCCTGTGATTACAGCATTGCTTACATTTCTTCCATAACCTATTTTTTTTTCCTATTTTTGCAATGCATTTTTGACATGGGTAACATGCAAGGAGGGATCTTTGGAATAAATTAACATGAAATCTAAGTACACCATCACATACTTGTCTAAAAAGTCTGAAAATATTTCATTCATGAATCTAGAAAAAAATAACTCCACATTTAACCAGGCCGAAAGGCATCACTGTGGATTTGAATTTGCCGTATCTTGTATCAAAGGCTGTTAAATACTCATGTACTTCTTTCATTCTGATTAGGTTATAAGCACTTCTCAAGTCTAGTTTTGTAAAGATGTGTGCTTTTTGTAGCCGGTCTAGTAGATCTGAAATAAGTGGAAGTGGATGATGGTCTCTAATTGTCACTATGTTCAGGTCTTTGTAGTCATGAATGGTATGCATGGGGGCTCCGTCTTTTCTCTTCAGAGTGGCTGCTGGTAGTGCCGGTAGTGCCAATCCTCCCTTGCTCTGTATTGGAGGGGAGAAGTAAACTTGCACTGCTTATAAGTGATGCTACTAGCATTTAGGGGAAGCAAATGAGAGTATCCTTGAGCTCAACTGAATCATGCAGCTGAAACCACTCCATTCCCAAGATGATGGGCACTTGCAAGGAGGCAGTTACATAGAGTGTTATGAACTCTGTGTGATCTTTGATTGTCAACTGCAAAGGAGCTGTGCGCTGCAAAATTGGCCCTCCTCTTAGTGCCTGTCTGTCAATTGTCTCGACTATCATTGGGCTTTCTAGAGCTTGAAAAGGCAACTTTAGTTTCTGTACTGTTTCTATAACTATGAAATTACTGGTTGCCCCTGAGCCTACAAGAGCAAAAAGTTCCACCTTCTGCCTGGAATTTAATGTAACAATAACAGGAGTAATTAAGTATGCTTGCCTGTCAGCTGTCTGAGCTCTCATCAAATAGTGGAAGGCCCTCCTTCAGAGCTCCGGGAAGAGGGGCTGGCGAAGTTTCCCTGGTGTGCTGCTTTGAAGTGAGTGGGCACTTGCTGGCTATGTGCTCTATTGATTTACAAGTTCTGCATCTTGTTGCTTTGTCAGACACTTGCACTTTTACCGGACATGATCTGGCTATGTGTCTAGAGGCTCCACAGTAAAAGCACAGTCCCTGATCACTTTTCTTTACTTCTCTCCTCATGACGTGGGTTCTCCTCTGCTGGATTCCAAGAAAGCCACTGGGAAGAGGGGTATGGGAAGACAGATAGGTTCTTTAACCCTTACAGGTAGTTCTCGATTTACAATACAATTGGGAGCTGAATTTCTGTCACTAAGCGATGCGATTGTAAAGCACAACCTCATCACTTAGTGATGGCAATCTCTGTAGACCCGGTTGCTGTCATTAACTGAATCCCACAGTCATTAGGCGAGGCAACTTCCTGCCAGCTTCCCACAACCAAAGCTAGTAGGGAAGCCAGCAGGAAGTTGCAAGTCCCAGGCCAGCAGGCAGGTAAGTGGCTGCTGCTGGGTGGCAGAGAGAGTGAGGGCGTGCACGAGGGTGTAGGGAAGGGTGCGCAGTGGTACAGGAGAGGTGCCATGTGCATTGGGGAGAGTGCATGAGGGTGTGGCATGAGTTGGGGAGGATGTGTGGGGGTGCGTTGCGGGTCAGGTGTGAGTGGCTGGTGTGGCATGAACACAGAGAGCCTGGGGGAGTGCACGTGGGTGGGTGAGACTTACCCCAGTGACTTGCAATCTTCCCTGCTGGCTTCCCCTTTGACTTTCTGGGGAAACCAGTATGAAAGGTTGCAAATGGCGATCATGTGATCGCCCGGTGCTTGGCAACTGGTTGTGAGAACAGGTTGCCAAACACCCAGATCATGATCATATGACTGTGGGGGTGCTGGGACAGCCACAACTTTGAGGACCAGTCATAAGTCTCCTTTTTCAGAACTGTCATAACTTCAAACAGTCACTGAACAAATGGTCATAAGTTGAGGACTACCTGTACTATTCCTTCTCTGCCTTAACTCTTCCAGTCAGGCATCTATTATTATACAACATTGATACAGCTCTTCCAGGATATTTGGGGTGCCTTGCCTCACTAGCTCATCTCTTAGGTCCTCAGCCAGCCGTTCTCTGGTCAATCAGGGCTAAGTCATTCCACCCTACATCGTGAGCAAGTAATTTAAAGTCCGAAATATATGACCACACTCTCCTCTGGCCCTGCTTGAGCTTTCGGATCTCTCAACTAGCAGTGATTCTTTGTATGGGATCCCCAAAGTATCCTTTGAGATTATGCATGAAGTCCTGATAGTTTTCCAGCACCAGATCATTCCCAATGAATGGTATTGCCCACTTAGCTGCCACTTCCTTCAGCAAACTCAGCACAAAAGTCACTTTGGTGCGATCAGTGGGAAATTCCACAGGCCTGCCTGCCATAAACATTTCACACTGAGCTGTGAATGTCCAGAATTGGACATTTGGTCCCCTCCAAAAATCTCCAGCAAGCTCCCCTGGGTATGCAGGAGCATTAGCTGAGCCACAGGTTGTTGTGCTGCCATGTGTTGGGGTAAATTTTGCCCTAGATGTTGTGTTAGTTCTATTGTGGCATTCTGCAAATTGGTCATCTGTGCATTTACTTACTGCTGGTGTTGCAACAATGCTGCTGCTGCCAGATGCTTGGTGGATAGCAGAGGATCAGAGGCCATTCCTGAAAAACCTCTCTTTGGAAGAGAGTATGATACTTGCAATATTGATGTTGCCTTGAGGGGTAAACCAGATACAAATCACAACCAGATGAGCTAATTCTACTTTATTGTAAAGCTACATTGATGGGAATCTTGCAAGTATGAAAGTACAATTCTCCCCCACAAGTCTGCTTTACAGCCCGAGAAACGAGGGAGGTTCTCTTCTGAACTTCTGTCCCACCCACCATCCAGTTGCGATGTATGCTCTTATCTGACCATTCCCTTAGCCATGTCTCTTTGCCCAGTCTCCCAAGGTCTTTCCCACACACCATTACATCACCCTCCCCTTCAAACTCATTCCCCCCTCCCAAGCTAATAGGGGAAACTGATTGTGAGCTGTTCTTCATGGCCAGTTCCATATAAATGGATTATGAAATATTTCTGACACTTTATTTTTTAATTATATGTAAAATAGGTAAGAAAAATATCAACATACTGCTGACCCAGCCTTGACTTCCAAAAATAATTTCTAAAAATGATATAATAGGAAGATGTTAATATATTTAAAATGTATTTCTTGTACACAGTACACAAGCATACAGTACAACTTTTAAATGTAAAGACCTGAGTATGTGTGTGTACTCATGTGTGTGTGTTTTTTTCCTCCTAGATGCACTGATACTTTCAGAAAAGAAAGAACTCATTCCTTCTTTGCTCATGAGCTTGATTCTATTTGTTAACTTCTCATCTAGAAATTTCCGGATGTGTTTCTATCTACCACTAAGCCTCAAAGCTGTGGAAGTAGCATAGACACATGGAAAGTAGCATCTATTTATTTATTAATATCTGCAGAAATTAATACTGACATCCTGGAAATCTGACTTTGACAGCGTGAAACAGTCTTATGCAACTATACTAAGATAGTGGTATGAAGCAGGACTTTTCCTCAGGATACCTTGACTTTAAGCTTAAAGATACCTTCAGCATATCCAGCACCAAGGAAGACAGTAACATCTTTGATGCTTTTCTTCATAGCCATCCTCCCCAGAACTAGGTTTTCAGTGCTTATTACACTGAAGACCAAATACTGGAATAAATTTCACATTGTACTGCATCTCTAATTGCTGGAACCTGATATCATGATTACATGATAAATGTGAAGGAACTGTACTATTGTACAATTCCTAACATTGTACTGACATTTAGGAATCAGTTGTTGCCATTCACCTATATAGGAAAAATTAAAAGAATGCAGTCACAGATACTACTGAGAAAAGAATGAACCCTATTCTTGCTACTAAAATGCTTTTTCTTAGAATGTTTTCAGTGGAATGGTTCTCCAGAAAATGTGATATTTTGACATTTATGTTTTACAGCTTTCTTTATTATGAAGTACAGTGGTACCTCGGGATACGAACTTAATCCGTTCCGTGACTCTGGGCGTATCCCGAGTTGGTCGTAACCCGAAGGAAATTTCCCCATAGGGTTCAATGTAAATCCGGTTAATCCGTTCTGCCCTCTGAATTTGGTCGCACCCCGAGGCAAATTTCCCCATAGGGTTCAATGTAAATCCGGTTAATCCGTTCCGCCCTCCGCCCGAATTTGGTCGCAACCCGAGGCAATTTCCCATAAGGTTCAATGTAATTACCGTTAATCCGTTCTGGCGTCCACGGACCACACGGAAAGCGGCCGGGCGCGGCGTGGTGCGGCGCGAAAATGGCCGGGTGCAGCGCGGCGCGAAAACGGCCCGGCCCGGCGCGAAAACGGCCCGGCCCGGCGCGAAAACAGCCCGGCGCGGCGCGAAAACGGCCGCGGACCATGCGGCAGGGCCGGAAAAACAGCCACGGACCACGTGGCACGGGCGTAAAAATGGCCGCGGACCACGTGGCACGGGCAGAAAATGGCCGCGGACCACGTGGCACGGGCGGAAAATGGCTCGTACCCCGAGGCGGAGTTCGCAAACCGAGGTAAAATTTTGGGGCCAGAGCTGGTCGTAACCCGAAAAATTCGCAAGCAGAGGCGTTCGTATCCCGAGGTATCACTGTATATAGGGTATTCATTTTGTAAGCTACCCACAGCCTCTTGAGTGGTTACTATTAAAATTGTGTATAAATAAATAAGTAAATAATGCTATCTATCAATACAGCTATGCCATTTTTCACTTCTTCACAAATCTATGTATTCTATTTTTTACCCACCATAACCAAGAGCAGTTTGCTTACTGGGTACTCCTAAGAACCAACCCAAACAAATGGCAAACCAGCCTTTTTAAAAACAAGAATCTGGCATATATTATTTCTTCCTAGTAACCTCAACTTGTCTCAATGGGGGCGTGGAGGTGAAACTTTTAAAGAAGAGGGAGTGAAGCCACTATTTCTGCAATTAGGGCTGTAGTGGGGTGTGGAGCCCTTCACAGTCTGATAAGTAAGTCCCTTCCCCTTGCTTCCCTGGACTGCCACTTTTTCTTTCCTCGACCAAGTAACAGAGTAGGCAGTATTCCCCATCCATAAGCTGCTGCCACCACCTGTTTTGAGATGAGAGGCAATTCTTATGTACAGGGAAAAGCAGGAAAGCTCATTTTATTCAAGGTTTATTGTCCAATTGGATTTACATAGGCCAGGCCTTACTGGGCCTAGTTCTTAAGGGACTAGCTGTCAATAAGCAGTTTCAAAACACTTAGAGACTAAGACTTTAAGAAAATGCAAATAGTAAGTCAATAAATGGATTTCAAAAGAAAGCATAAGCAACTCGAAAGTTTTATTAATTTTTTTTTCTCTCAGAACTGAAGCATAAAAGACCCACCAATTCTCACGCTCTTTTAGCTCAGAATAGAATCTTCCTCTTTCCTATCTGATGAACAGGGGAAAGATTAACTTTTTACTTACTACAGGGCCCAAAGTATTACCACCGAAAGAGGATTTTGCGCATGCGCCTTACAAGAGTTCTGTTTAAAATAGGCAGAGCGAGGAGAGCGGTCTGCTTCTTTACGCAGACCATACCAATATATCTATGTTGAGAATGGGAGTGATTAGCCTACGTTTTTCTTCTACTAGGTATAAGTCTCCCCATTATATTTTCTTAGCGCCCAAAAAATAACTTGAACACGTACACTGTGTACTGTGAAGTCAAACGGCAGCATATTTTTATAAAACTACGATGTGAAATGAGCCTAAAGCTTTTTCGCCCCCTCTTCCTCAATGGTACCTTCGGCTGACACCAGTCGCGGCTGGAGTAGGCGGGGTCCCAGCCCCCTTACGCTGTCCCCGGCTCCGGCATCCGTCTTGCGGTGCCTTCGCTGCCTTTCCAAGTAGCTTAGCTTGGTCCAGTTCAGTTGAATCCATCCTCGGAGCCTCCTTCAGACGGCTTCATGGCGTATAGTCAAGGAGGCGGCAAGAAGAAAGTCTGTTACTACTATGACGGTGAGAGAAGGGCTGAGTGGGGCGAGGCTGCACGGGGGGTGCATAATATGTCTAAGGACGGCTGTTCTTCTGTCTGTCCACTTCACCCCTCACCAATTTTATCCTTGAGGGCGTTCGTTGGCTACGCTCCTCACGCCGCCCCTCCCATACTCTCTGTCCTCGCGCGCCTTCTTTTCCGGCGCACGCGCCGCAGGCAGCCCCTCCCCCTCCAGTTTTTCTGCTGCTGTTGCTTCTACCTATTGTGTCTGCATAGCGTGCATTTGGATGGGACGTGGGTGCTCGTCTCGTTTCTGATTTCTATCCCCCCCTTTATCCCTGCATTCTTCCTTCAAATCTGCACACCTCAACATATAGCTATTTAGTAAAGAGCTGTCCGTGCATACCTGTATGGAAAGCTAATGGTTCTTTTGCCCTCCTTTCCCCTCTCGATCCCCATTTTGTAGTTGGGAATCTGATTTTGCCATAACTCAGAAATGAGCCCATTCACTGCAATAGGAATTGCTCTCAGTAGTGTATGGGACTGAGAACTTAACGCTATGGGATCTGTAGAAATAACTCATATGAAAACACAGCTTTATGCTCAGAACCACTCTGAAAGAGTTTTGTTTTCCTGTTTCTTAGACTTCCTTCCCAATAGAATGCAAAATAAATATCACTGGCTGGAAGAATTGTTTTAATTACAGGACATTTTCCTGGTCATTAAAAAACAATATTTAATGTCTGGACAGCTAAAGAATGATAAAAAAGCTAGGGGGGTTCATGTTATTTTTGAAAGAAAGGTAGAGATTTTAATTCCTATTAAATTGGGAAATGTAAGATTGTCTCCTCCATCAAAAAGTACAAGAGAAAGCATCAGAGCCAGTCCATTAATACAAGACAAAGCATTTATGAAACTCAAAAATTAAAATGGTGTGCTTCAGATATTTCTGTGTTAATACAGATATGCAAAGCTTGGTTTTGGTAAATCATTTTAAAATAGAATATATAATAGGACATCTGAGCTAATCAGTAGAAGATAAAATATTTCTGTTTGAATTTTTACCAATAACTATTTTTTTTCTCAGATGAATTGATCTAGCCTCACAAACTAAATAAAAGTGTAGTAAACTTTATCTGCTTGAAAAGACTCCAAGAATGAGCAGAAAGTGTTATATTATGTATGAGGAAATTACTAAGAAATTTTCTGTTTAGAAGAATTGTTAAATATTAATTGAAAACATAAATATTCCCAAAGTAGAATTATTCTCACAACATATAGTGATATGTGATACATGTAGCTGGCTTTTGAGCAATGGGGAGGGGAGGCACAAATTAAATATTGGCTGTTCCTAATGATCATGTTAAGATGCTATCCTCCAGTCCTTGAGTCTGCAGAAAAGTATCTTGGCGTAAACTGTGTTGTCCTGACTGCTGACTCTTATTCTGCCTCAAGAATAAAACTGGCAAGTGGTGCTGTCCTTATACTTTTAAGGAAATCAAATGGTAGATTCTCTTGTTTTTGTTTTTCCTCTCACTGAGTCTCAGCTGCTAGTGGGAAAAATACTCTCCTTAATGTGTGGTGGGGCAGGGTTGAATGAGTATAGGTGGGTACCTGGGATGTAGAGTTTAGTTACCTTTCATGTTGCCTGAATTATAGGTTGTAACTGGTTAGTCTGGCTGTTTCTGAACATGGGTCAAGCAGTATTCTGAAAGAGCACTAAACCTATGTCCAAAAATAACCCAGCTAACAGGTTGCAAGATTCACTGTTTCTTTTGTGCTCACTCTTACTCTCACTCCTGTCTGTCTTTGTGTTGTTTGCTTGCTACTTGCTTGCTCTGTATAATGGTTTTTCTCTGTTACTCAAAGTGAGTAAAAGAGTAAGCAAAGGTCTAATATTCTTTCAGAAATGCAGTTTAGCATACTGGTCCATAAAGGACCCTACATAAACTTGAAAAGCATTTCAGAAAGCACCAGTCAGACATACCAGAGGCAGCTGCCTCTGCACAACCCAGATGTTTGGCCTAACTTGTAGCCAAAGCCAGAATAGTTATGTGGCCAGTCAGTAGGAGAAATGCCTGCAGCAGCCTAAAAGGGCTAATAGAAGTTGAGCAGATCACAACCCTTGACTGCATCAGCAATCACTGTTAGTGAAGTGTGGTAGATTATGTCCACAGTTAAAATTACATCAGAAGAAGAGGCAGATGCTACTTTAAAACTGAGACAGCTAAAGAAGATTGGGCTAAGGGTGAGATACATGCAATGTCATGAAAGCATATCATTTAAAAATATTCAGTGAACCATGTTCATGCCATGGTTAGAGGGACATGAGAATTAGCCCTGTGGCTGCTGTTTAAAGTAAAGATAATATTGCCAAAATGAAATCCTACAGGTTGTAGCCGATCTGTTTGAACAACTTGCTGGAAGCTGATCTATGTCAACTTTTTTTAGTCAACTTGTGCTCAAATCACCATGGAAAAAAAACAGAATTTGGGGGCAGAAGTGCCTCGTATGATTTCATGTCAGAACCTTCAGCAATCAAAATATTAATGTAGTAGTTGCTTGCTTTGTTTCTGCCATTCTTTAGTAAGGGGGAGGGGGGAAGTGGAAGTAGAAGGAATTGGTATGCTATCAAAGGCCAGGAAGATGGACTAGGTTATCGGAGGTTAGGAATGTGCAAGGTCACATCTCTGTGAGAACCAAATGGGCACCTGGAAAGAGGGAGGGTAAGAAGTAGGGGTAAAAGTAAAGTGGGAAAAGTGCGGGCTTTCGTTTCAGCAATGCTTTGCTTAGAGTTGCATATACTTTCCAATAAATGAAATCTTTTTTGAACCTAACTTGGGTTGCACGAGATTTTACTTCATTGGGATTTGAACATCGCAGACCTGACATTTCATGAGTGAATAATATCAATTTTCCCAGAACCTCAAAGACAGAGGGCTCATTTTTAAAATTCTGAGTATGTGTCAGTATTGAAATCATTAATGTAGAAAAGTAAAATGTCTTTTCCTGTTTAGATCTTGTTGGGGGGAAAAAGGCTTAGATTAATGCAGAGGCTTCCAACTTTCTCAATTCACAGTGCCCTTAATGTCTCAATAATTTTTTCATGGTACCCCCAGCAGTTCGTGCTGTGGTGCCTCAGGGAAAGTTAGGACAGTCCATTTATTAAGTAGTAAAATATCCCATGGCACCCTTGTGAGTTTGCTGAGGCACCATAGTGCAGTTTGGGAACCACAGATTAATGGTTTCTTAGTATTTTAGCTAAGAAAATAGATCTAATGAAAAATGTTGTATAATCTTGAGCATATAATCACCATTTTCAAGAAGATATGGGATCACTTTGAAGCCTTGAACCTGACTGATACCTACAAAAATATGGCAAGCAATAGAAGACATTCAGTAAACATTGTAACTAAACAATGCCAGCAAATCTGGAGAATGACACAACGGCCAACAGATTAGAAGAGGTCAGTCAAAATACCAATATCAAGGAAAAGAAATGTAACCAAGTACTGTATGCTAACGAAGTAATATTTAGGATCATCTAGTACAGATTAGAACCCTACATGGAAAGGGAGATGCCAGAATTTCAAGCTCATTTTGGAAAAGGAACAAAAGACATTATTGTTGATGCATGCTGGATAATTGAGAAGGCCAAAAAATACCAAAAAGAATTCAATACATGCTTAATTGATTATAGAAAAGCCTTTAATTGTGTCAACCATATCAAGTTTTACAGTGTGCTTATGAAGTGAGAATCCCAGAACAACGCATTGCCCTCATGTAAAATCTATACACAAGTGTGGACCAAACATGACAAAACAGACTGGCTCCAAGTTGACAAAGGAGTATGATAAAACTGTATACTCTTTCTTTACTTATTCAACCTATATGCTGCATATATATAGAGGGAAGTTGGATTGGAAAAAGATGAGTATGGTTTAAAGTTAAAGAAACATCAATAACCTGAGCTACGTTGATAACTATTAGCTGAAAATGCAAAATTTAATCTGAAAGCTCTAGTAATGGAAGAGACACAGTGAAAAAGAGAGCCAGTTTGGTCTAGTAGTTAAGGCATCAGGCTAGAAACTAGGAGATTGTGAGTTCTTGTCCTGCCTTAGGCATGAAAACAGACTGGGTGATTTTGGGCCAGTCACTCTTTCTCAGCGCAACCCACCTCACAGGGTTGTTGTTCTGGGGAAAATAGGAGGAGGGAGGAGCATTAGGTATGTTCATTGCCTTGAGTTACTTATAAAAATAATAAAAGGTGGGATAAAAAAGTCTAAAATAATGGACTATGGTTAAATATAAAGAAGACCAAACTAATGACAACTGGTACAACAACCAGCCTTAGAACTGATAGTGAAAATATTGAAGTGGTAGATAGGTTCTGCTTTTAAGGATCAGCTATCAATAGTAAAGAAGGCAGCAATAAAGAAATAGGTACTATGGCAAAAATGAAGGCCCTGGAAAAGATATTCAGATGCCATGATATGTCTATACCTACAAAGATCAGAACTGTACATACAATGGTTTTCTCTGTGACACCATATGGAAGCAAAACTTGGACTTCGAAGAAGCAGAATAGAAAGAGAATTGACACTTTCGAACTTTGGTATTGAGAAGACTGTTGAGAATACCATGTGTAGTTCTTACTTGAAGCACAAATGACCACAAATTATCATATTCTGAACACATTATGTCAAGATTCATCTTCCTTGAGAAGTCCATAATGCTGGGAAAGGTGGAAGGAAAGAAGAGGATGAACAGCAGCAAGGTGGAAGGAGCTGATTACAACAGTAGTGGATGCACCATTGGAGGATCTGAAGGTTGGGGTTGGAAGACATCATCCTGGAGAAAGTAGTCACTAAGAGTCAACACTAATTTGATGGTACATGATAAAAATTCTTGGAGATAAAGGTGTAGCTAAATAATTTGATCATGAATTTGAAAAAGCTATCTCATATAAAAATATTTTCTGTTGTATTTGACTCAGTATTATGGAATTGAGAATCAAAGTAATAATAGGTTTTTTTGAGTCTGATTTATTGTATATTTACCCCATCCTAACAATAAAAATAATAATACATTGTTGCAGTTGTGATGGGGAATAGCATGCTAAGTTGTAAAAAGAAAGTTGACCTGTTGTTGGATTGTTCCCTTAAAATTCCCTTAAATAATTCTCTTAAAATAATAAAAAAAACTTTATTGTTCTCTTCATTTTCAAAATCAGTATCGTGCTAAAGAAAGATGCTTCTCCACATCCAGCATAAATATTTAGCTCTCTGTCCTTTCTCTGCCAGCAGACTAGTAAAAATATTTGCAACTGGTTATTTCTATTGAGAAGGCTGAAATGTATGTAATATGTAATAAGATTCATATTCTAAATACTGTGCTTGGAGAGAGTTAAATGAAAATTCTTAGGTGTTTTGTGAATACCTTGTGAAGACTTACAAAAAACGTTTGACCTCTGTCATTGCCAACAAAGGATATATAACAAAGTATTGAGATGAACTTTTGATATTGACCAAATACTTATTTTCCACCATGATTTGCAAATAAATTCTTTAAAAATCAGACAATGTGATTTTCTGGATTTTTTTTCTCATTTTGTCTCTCATAGTTGAGGTATACCTATGATGAAAATTACAGGCCTCTCTCATCTTTTTAAGTGGGAGAACCTGCACAATTGGTGGCTGACTAAATACTTTTTTGCCCCACTGTACCTATGATGAAAATTACAGGCCTCTCTCATCTTTTTAAGTGGGAGAACTTGCACAATTGGTGGCTGACTAAATACTTTTTTGCCCCATTGTATATGCTACCTATATTTTGTATAGATAGTTTAGAGTTGTTAATAAATGATAGTTTTACTATGTGCTAAGATAAACAGTACAGCGTATAGTTTGTTACACAGACAAGTGTTGCAGCTTGGTATAGAATTCCAAAATGTTGCCAGGAAAGGCAGACTGGCTGCTACATCATTCTTCTTTGGGTATTTAGTTTTAATAGTTTAGCTTTTCTGGAGAAAGAACATCCCTAGAAATGAAGGTTACATGTTGAAAATTGTCCTTGTGAAATAAAAGTCTAGTATTCTTAAAATTTAGATGTATTTTTTTTAAAAAAAAGTAAGTATTGAACATTGTCAGAAATATGTGTTGCTAATATTGAATTGATATTTATTTATAAGATTTAGAAACCATTTCCCTCCAGAGGCTCTAGGTGTTGTACAAATACAATCATAATACAATACAGTAATTGTAGAATACAATGCAAAATACATGACAAAACAATAAGTGTAGCAGTAGCAATATCACCAGTAGTGCAAACCCTACAAGCTCAGAGTAAATCTTAGCCAGACAGAAAGGTTTATCTATAAACATGTAGATTTTTCAGGATCATTTTGTTTATAGTTAAGAGATGAGATATGGGATGAAGAGAGTATTTGTTGTATTTTAAGAGATGGTAAGTTACTGAAATTGTTTATACTTGTGATGAAAAATTATTTTAAAAAAATAAACATATTTAGACATTAGCAAGGGCATTTTTACCTAAATAGAATCTATAGTAAAGCCAGTGATACAGCATTGATGTTAGATCCTGGTCGTATTGTTTCTGAAAGTTGATAATTGTTGATCTCAGCCTCTCTGAAAAGTTCTGTATAATTTTTTGTTTATTGAGTGAATTTTAGCAGACAAAAATATAAGAAATGTATAAGTTGCTGCAAATTGACTTTTTATACTGAATATACTTTATATTTCTATGTATATTTTTGTACTGAACGCACTTTCTATCACTTTATAATTAGCACCTCCCAAGAATATGTGATTTCATTTTATAATTCAAATGTGAAATTTTTGCTTTAGCTACAATGATTTCATGCAAAGGATTAAGCATTTAACAAAAAGTTACATGGAATAGTAGGTAATTTGGCCCTGAAAGCTTCTGTTTTAGGGGAAAACATATTTGCATGGAAACAATTTAAAGTAGACAGATGTTGAGGAAAGGAGGGTATTTGACTCTTCCTTCTACCTTTGTGTATTTTCCAAACTTTCTTCACTAAATTGCTTTTCACTGGGTCAAATAGCAACAAAGTACTGGTAGTCCTCAGTTAACAAGGGCAATTGGGACCAGTTGCTATCATTAAGCAAATCACCACAGGTCGTTAAGTGAGGATGTCACATGGTCACCATTTGCAACCTCCTGCCAGCTTCCCCACTGACTTTACTTATCAGAACCAGCAAAGAAGGTCGCAAATGGCGACCGCAGGACACTGCAATAGTCAGAACTCAAAGGACTGGTCGTAAGTACCACTAGTTCAGCACCATCACAAGTTCAAATAGTCGCTGAACAAGTGGTTGTTAACCAAGGATCACCTGTATGTATATTCTTGTAAGCTTTTATTTAGGATCCCATTCAAACTTCTAGAGATGATGTGATGGATATAGACCATTTCAGTGATATTAAATTGCCCTTCAGAAGTATAATTTGAAAGTTAGGGCTTACACACTTTTGCATGTATTGATTAGGTCTTAAGAGAAGAATTAAAAGTATATATTTCATCAATCTACATTCTAATTTAATAAATATGATTATTGTTTAATTGAAATAACTAAATACAGTTTACAGCTTTTCTTAAGCATAACTGCTGTGAATATGAGATGAGAATAATATCACCAGGATTAATTATCATATCTGCCTTAGGTTCAAATAATACTTTGCACATGCAGATCACACATCTTATTTATCAGCTTTTCCACTAGAGGGGGAGTGGGCATTTTCAGAATGTAGAAGGAAGTATTATTCTTTGGGAATGTCAAGAACATGTTATATAAGCTTTGTTGTAGCTTTAGTCTGCATTAAGATGGTGGCGGCTGCAAGTAGTAACATCACAGACCATAATCCTGTTTCAAATACTGTTAAGCCATCAATTATTTGTAGTTATCACTAACTCTGTTTCTTCCAGTGTCCACTGGAGTGCCCAGAGTATGCAAATGAGTTCCAGTGTTTGCAATGCTGTGTAAATTCTGAGGGCTTCCAAATCCCAGTGAGGGAATTAGAGTAGATTTTTGGTTTTGTTTTTTTAAAAGAACGTTCACTAACAAAATGATACTCAAGAGGTGTCTGGTGATTGTATCATGAAACATAAAAGTAAAGCTAAAAAAATTAATAAATAGGACTCTTGTTTGATTCTAGGTGATATTGGAAACTATTATTATGGCCAGGGACATCCAATGAAGCCTCACAGAATCCGTATGACACACAATTTATTGCTAAATTATGGCTTGTACAGAAAAATGGAAATCTATGTAAGTATGCATTTATTACTATCACTAAAAAGTCAGTGACCAATGAAAAGAATATAACCATACAAATAATATGTTGTACACATCTTAGAATGTTAAACTTCATGCAATGTTATATTTTATTGTGGAGACACTAAGACTTTTTTAGAATGATATCACTAGGTCAGAATGAGGAATGTGTTGGGCCATAGATTCCAAACTCAAGTGATCTCTCCTGCCACAATTATGTTGTAAGTGTTCCAAGTGAGCATCTGTAGGTACAAGTCCATCTCAGTTGCCCTGTACCCTCTCTGATAGGGAAAGAAAATAGCCACCTAAGATTGTTGTAACTCTGCTTGTAGGGGTTCAATTAAAAGGCCTTCAGAAGCAGCTATATTAGGGCCTTCCATACTTTTCTTGATGGGGCAGGAGAGCTGAAGGTGTTCCATGTTGAATGAGTCAGAATGGGGTTGGAAAAAGGGCTCCCTGTTGAAAAGGTGAAGGCATCCCATGCAAGGCAGTGCAGGAGCTGCTGGAGTAAATTTCTTCCTGCTGGAGGAGATAGAGTGATACTTTCCTGTGGACACTTGAAATGGTTTAAGTTCACCACACATGCTGTAGAACTTTTTTCCCAATTATTTAACATATACTTGATACAACATATCTTTTCTTTTATTATTAAAAATATTTTATATTTAGTTTTTATATGGCCTATACTTGGTTTCCGCTTTATTATAATATATATGCAGGAACTATTGTATTTACATGGCAAACCCCAAATTGGAATTTTTAATCTACTTCTTTGTATCAGTTTAATGTGTCTGATGAAATTTGTCTTTACTTAAAATACTGTTAGCTCTTTTCCTGTAGTACAGCTGTGTCAATCTTTTTGCTTATTAGCGCCCCCACAAAGCTACAGCAGAAGAAATGACTAAATACCACAGCGATGAATACATCAAATTTCTTCGTTCAATAAGACCTGACAATATGTCTGAATATAGCAAACAAATGCAGAGATGTAAGTGTCCTATTGATTTTAAAATAAAATAAATTCTTAACTTTTGAGAGCCCTTTCCTAGCATAAGAGATGCTGTGATCTTGCATACAAAGAAAATCTAAGCACCACTTTTATAGCAGTGAATTTTTCCTCAATATTGTCTTAAGGACTTGATTTAAGGAAGAAATTTATAAAATATTGTAATTATTTTATTACTTTATTACAATTTTGGTGTGGTTGTTAGCATTTTCAGTAGTTTATTTCTTTAATTGCCTGTTATATGGAGAATAATCAAAACTTTGCTCAAACAAAATGCTGCTCAATTGTACAATCAAATTGTACAATCAAATTGTAGTTTAAGGGCTGAAAGTGCTCAGTTGTTCAATTGTTCCTTTCTGTTGGGATTCACAGCCTTCTCTCTGGTTAAAATGAGCTGTGATGCAGCAGTACATCTCCATCAGAATAACCATATCACTTCTAATCATGATTAACATATCAGAGGCAGATAGCAACGATTGCCTTTAATCATGTGGTTGCTTACCTTAAAGGTAGGGATGTAGTAACTAAAGGGCAATGCTATGGTTTGGGGATTTGGCAGCATTATTTTGAATCTTATTTTTTGAAAAATATAGAGAGAGAGAGTGGGAGAGAGGAAGTTTCAAATACATGAATTTGAATGTATTTGCTTTACAATTTTAGGATATTATAAGCATTAGAGGAGGAAAGCTGCAGTTTTTAAATTTCTAAGTGTGAATATATTAAGTTTGCTGGAGCTAGGTAATCATCAACAGTTGCAACATCTGTAGTAATGGAGTAAAATTGTGGAACAGTAACATTAACTTCTAAAATAAACTAATACCAGTGATGTGCCTCATTTGGAATTATGCCACTATAGTGTTGTTTTTAACTTTCTCAACTTCATGAATTATTAGTATAACAAGCCTAAAAATACTGTACATACACTTTGAAACAGAACTTTAGAGGATTAATAAAACTTTCCTTCTTTAGTTAATGTTGGGGAAGACTGTCCTGTCTTTGATGGACTGTTTGAGTTCTGTCAGCTGTCAACAGGAGGCTCTGTAGGTAAGTATATTCTTCTTAGGTATTTTTCTTAGTTACTGATTTTTCAAAATTTGTCAATTAAGTAGCAGTAACAGTATTACTTTAGATACCCTTTCATGTTCTATGTTGGGTAGAAGTAGAAGTGGCACATTTTTTATCATGTTCATTTTTTTTTTTTTGCTGATGAAATGATAACGACCTAATAAACAGAAATATTTCACCCCCTTTAATTTTACTTGCTTGCTTGCTTATTTATTTATTTCGCCATTTTTGCAATACTGAGCTCCTAAATAAGGTACTTTATTTCTTTTGTCTTCTGGGGGAATCACATTGCTGGAGTTTGGCAATTTGGCCAAAACTTTCTAGCTACACAATCCTGTAGGACTCTGAGCTCTGAGGTCCATAAAATTGGACTTGAGTATCACATGCGGTCCATGTGTTGGTCACTTCGCATGGAGGTATTTTTACGTTGGACTTGGCAAAAGTATAGGTAATAGGAATGGTATTTTTATTGCAATGTGAGGAAAAAATGAGTAGAAATTGAAAATAAAACAATAGAATAAATAAGAAACATCATTAAAAGTGGCATTCAGTGTATTACAGGTAATCCTTGTTTAATGTCCATTCGTTCAGCAACCGTTCAAAGTTATGATCGTGCTGAAAAATAGGCTTAAGAGTGGTCCTCAAACTTACAACCATTGTAGCGCCCCTGCAGTCATGTGATAATTTGGGCCCACCCACATTTACAATTGCCCCCCCCCCCCCACTGCCACTCCCAGCTGACCTTTCTCCCTGTCCTCCTCAGTGTGATTGCTAGGTTTTTGCCATGCAGTAGGAGAGCTTTGTGGCATGGCAATGAGGTAACTGGCTTGGGCAACTGGCCACACTGTGGCAATGGGGCTTCGCAGCATGGGGCTTGAGGCAGCACTCCTTGGTGGTGGTGCTGGGGCTGAAGTAGAGGCCTGGGGGCAGCAGCGGCAGGCTGAGACTATCCCAGTGCCATGTCACTGAGCAATGCCGCTCTTTAGGGCAACCAAAAGGGCAGAGATGGGGGAAGGATAGGCAGGTGGGGGGTGTTGAAGAAGAGGCAATCCCTTACCTTAGAAGAATCAAGGCTTGGGGCTGGGAGAGATTAAGCTGGGAATGGCTTGGATCAGGGTGGGTCCTCACCTAATGACTGTGTAGGATTTGCTTAACGGCAGCAACAGGGACTGCCAGAACTGCCATCGCTAAGCATGGCAGTTACGTGATTTCTCGTTTAACAACCATATCGCTTAGTGATGGAGTTGCAGGTCCCAGTTGTGGTCGTTAAGTGGGGACTATCTGTATGTGCTTTGTAACACATGATACCCAGTAGCAGAAGTGCTTAAAAAAAATGTTAAAATTCAAACCAGAACAGAAAAGTGCTAAGTGAGACTGCCATTTTTCTTGCTAGATATTATATCTTGTCTTTTCATTTCTGCAAAAGATTTTTAACTGCATTTTCTCATGTTTCTGTAGCTGGAGCAGTAAAATTGAATAGACAACAAACGGATATGGCTGTTAATTGGGCGGGAGGACTTCATCATGCTAAGAAATCAGAGGCATCTGGTTTCTGTTATGTTAATGATATTGTGCTTGCTATTCTTGAGTTATTGAAGTAAGTTCCTGGTACAGTTATATATATATATATATATATATATTTATAATTTGTCCTATAAATAAGTTGAAAACATGAGTATTGGGCTGAAAGTGAGTACATTGACCAGAGAAATAGCAGAGCTAGGACAGAGTTTTTTGGTAGTTTGGAATTCTCTTTTTTGCACCCTGACAGATAACTAATTGAAATTGTAAAACATTCTTCCTAAATAATTTAATTTAAAAGTGTTATCATCTGCTCTAAAACTATCCTGATTACATTCTTGCCATTAGAAGTGAAAGAACAGCTATAAGAAGCTATTATTCCCAATCGTGTGATGGCTTTACTATTTTACAATAGATAATGCTTATTGATGCCCTGGTTGTCATGAATGTTTTGCTTTCTTCTTAAAGTATAGATAATCATTATATTCTTAGACCAATCTATTATGGGTAACAGCTAAATTAGGACCAAATATTTCTTGATTGCTTGTCTGTAAAGTCTTTCAATATATCTGTGGACTTGGTATTCTCATTTTCAATAATCATTTCTTGACGAATTTGTAACACAAACAAAATGGGTAAGTCTGTTTATTTCAGTTAATTTCAGTCTTATGTAAAAGTGCAAAATGATGTTAATACAAAATTATGCTATTAGGGTTTTTTTAATTAATAACAAAAGGAAAAAAAGTAAAACAATGATAATAATGATGGAGATACATACATTATCAAAGAGAAAAAACATAAAAAGTGCTTTACAAAAAAGTAAAAAAAGTATGACAAAGAAAAAAGACATAGTATGATATGTCATTGTGATTATAACAGTAAACAGTTACAATTCTATATAAACAAATCTGATGCAAATATTATTCAAGTACGTATATATTTCTAATTTATATGACTATCGTGTGGGTTTTTTTTAATCTACTGTATTTTGTATAAATGAGTCCCATATTTCATTATATTTGTCCATACAAAGTCTATGTCAGTAGGCAGTCCACTCATAAGTGGCAAGTGCAGTCATGTCTTCAATCCATTGAGTAAATGGGACCATACATTTATCTTTCCAATGCTGCAATATCAATCTTTTAGCTATAGTAAGGGCATGGAGAATCCATTTACATTGTCCAGTTGTCAAGTTCCATGTACTAGGTATGTAATTCAAGAGAATATTATCCTCTGAAAATTTTAGCTTTTGTCACACAGTTACATTTATATGGTTCAGTACATAAGTTTCTCCCAAAACTTAGTTAAGTATAGGACATTATAGAAGATTATGGTATTAGTTAATATAGAGAAACTATTTTTTCCTTGTTTGGGGTTAACAAATACAAGTGGAAAAAGTCTAGTTCCTTTAAAGCTAGTATTAGGAACCTTATCATGTATAAGAAGTAGGGCAATCATAAAGGTAGGATTTACAAATTATCCAGTAAACAGCCTATATTTAAAGTCTTACTGAAGTCACAATGGGCATAAACACAGATGTGTAGGTGTGTATTTAACCAGTACTTTTTCAAAATCTTAAATTATATTCATGGGCGCTATTTACATCAAGAGGAAATTAGCCATAACCAGAAATTGAAGCTTAAAGAGTTTCTTTGTTCATGTATATATGAAAACTCACTTTCTCTTCCACAAAGATAGAAAGGTTCATTAGTATTATTACATAATTAAAATGTCAGCAGCTTCAATTGAAGAAGCAGCTTATTTGAGAAGCATCATAGCAACGAGACTAAATTTTAAGATCAAATGATGCAAAAATGCACACATATACATTTAAACAGAAAATATAAGAGTGACTAGGAAAATTATGATATTTAGACCTAATTGCACAAAAGTCCTAATTGCAGCAGGCAGATTCAAGGTACAGAAGAGAGAAAGAAAATACAAGAGAAAGCAAAAATACAAGAAAGCAGAGGGTCAGGAAATAGAAGTGTATACATATACAGGGGCATAGTGTACCTTATTTTCACTGTCACTTTTACAACCTTCTGCAAAATTCATACCTTTGAAAAACAGTGTTTTGCTGCCAAATGTTGGTGGTGTGATTAGGAGAAAAAAGAGTGGAGTGTTCGCAAATAATGGGGCTGCATAATTTAAATTAATTAAATTTTAAAAACTAAGCAATTTGCAGAATGTTTATAGGTATCAATGTTGTGTGGCTTGGGAATATAATACAAGGAGGGGCAACAAATTTGGTAAGATTTATCATAGCTACATGTAGAAAGAACATGGATATACCTTTTTGTTTTATGTAACTTTTCTGTCTTCTGTGCAGAATTCAAGAAAGTGGTTTCCACCTTAAGAATAAGAAAAAAAATAATCAAATAGCAAATTAATGTTACACTAAAATGCTACATCTTGAATTACACACACACACAGTCTTATAGAATCTTATGAAAGGAGAATTTCTTATCCTGTGTCCTCTCCAAGCTTCTTAGAAAAGCCTCTTTCACAGGAGAACTTGCCAAATCTGGACAGATAGGCTTCCATAGGTTTGCTAGATAGCTTTTTATTTAACTAACACATAAATAAAACAACAATAAATAGCATTATAAGAAAACAAAATAAAAATTCATGGCCGTCTGTACAGTACCAAACAGACTTTATTGCAGTCATTGACCAGTGTTCCATTAAAAGCAAAGTAAAATACAAAGTAAATAATTTTAATTTACATGGTCAGCATGATTCAGTCAAAATGAATTTTAGAAATAATAAAATGGAGTTTGGCCATATTCAAAGAAATTGAGTCATATTGGTTAGTTAACAGCAACTGTACATAAAATGCATTTGAATGGCCTGAAAAATTAGTTATAAAGGAAGTTATAAAAGATAGCTTTGGGTCTTTATAAAATGGACAGCGCAGCAAAACATTGACCATATTTTCAATTGCCTTTCACCACAAGTACAGAGTCTTTATTTATATATTCTGAATTTCCCCTCAAGAGCAGCCACTGGGAATACATCAAAATGTGCTAGGTTAATGTTCTTCTGAACTTAGTTATGGTTATTTGATTTAAATATTTTGCTGGTCTTAAAAGGGGGAGTGGCTGCTCAGAAACACATATCTAAGGCAAACTGATTGAATTGACCTTCTTTGTTCATAACATTTTGTTTAAACCTGCTTGTAAAAGTGTGTCTTATGAGAAGAAACTTCTGTTAAAGCAATCTTGTCCAAGTCAATTCAGAATTATTAACCAAGATCAGAGGTTCTAGACTAAAAGCAAAAAACAGTAGCTGTAACCAATTTGAAACAGTACATAGGCTTGCACTGGTCTACTCAGATCATGCCAGATTCACAGAGCAAACATATCTAAAGTAGAGTTTTTATTTGCTCTACAACTTAGGATGTAGAAATAAAATCAAATGCAGACTTACCGTATTTTTCCGACTATAAGACCATACTTTTTTCTAAAATCCTTACGCTAAAAATTGAAGGGCGTCTTATTCAAGGAAGTCAGCCGAGGACAGAACCGCGCGGTTGCAAAACTGCCCATACTTTCTCTCTGCAGACAGGCTTCCTCCTATTGCTAGCCTCCAATCATGAGTGAAATAGCTTGTCTCCCAAACAGACTTCTTCCAGTCACGAGCCTGATGTAACTGACGTCAGCTGATGCTGAACAAACCAATTAGAGGAAGTCTGTTTGCAGAGACAAGCTATCGGCAGTTTCACTCGTGATTGAATGTAATCAGTTATGCAAAAGAGCATGGAAATAGAGCTGCAGAGAGACGGTTTGGACCTCCTCCCACCGAGTGTATCAGGTAAATGTTAACTAATTACTAAATAAAAATGTATTCTGCACTATCTTTAAAATATTGATTTCTTAATTTTGGGTTGGAAAAGTGGGGGTCGTCTTGTACATGGGGGCGTCTTATTGTCGGAAAAATACGGTAATAAGCAGTGTATAGTGCAGAGCTTGGCTTAACTGTATACTTTTCCAGTTAGTGCTGTAAAATAAGAGTATGATTTATAACATCTAAACCTTTGCCTATTCTTCAGCCAATATATGTTCTGAATTAGGTTTATTATATAGATGCTTAGCATAAAGCTTGTAATTGTGTTTAAGAGACTGATAGGCCAATAATTAGCAGGCAATCCCAATTGCTTATAAAGCTGAGCCCCACTCTCTTGGATTTTATGCAGTGGGATCTATAATCTTAAACATGGAGGCTAATACAGAGTATCCTCCATTTCGAATTACGTACTACAGATGGCTTAAGTAATGACACAATTACTTAATCCAAGTAAAATCATCACCTGGAGCTTTATCAGGCTAAAGCTATTAGGAAAAGAAGAAAAGCATACATTTGGGAGTGTATATATCAGGACATTTTTAATTTTAAGGTGAGAATAAGAAAGGGCTATATTTTGACTGGAATGCAAAATTTATTTAGTAATACTTAATACTAGGGGATGAGAAAAAAAATCATTTCCTAGAGTAACGAGACTTCCCACCATGACCATTGCTGGTGGTTGTAAATTAGTAACAAGTATCACTATGGGTGACCTAAAGCCCTTGATTCTTTCTTTTCTAACTCTTGGAAGCCCCTCTCACAAGAATTGCCATAAATTGATAGCATTGCTTCCTTCAGCTTTAAAGTGGGAAACAAAAAAAACTGTAGTATAAGCCTAAAATAGCCATATCACAGTTCAAATAAGAAGCTTACATAATTGTACGTTTGTTAAGATGCAGCTGTCAATACGGTTATTGCATTGTGATCTCCCTATTGTACACTGAATATGCAGTATAATATTGTATATGTAGTACTGTGTTCTGCACCATCATCTAGGCTAATATTGGGGAATGTTCTGATAATACTGGAATTGCATGAAGGATAGATATGATTGTATTGTGGAACTTAAACCTGCATATTAGAGATAAAGCTGTTTTATATTACTGGTTTAGTTTGGGAAGGAAAGCAAAATCAAGGATTAATTTTCCTCTAAAGAAGAGTAGTGAGATTTAATGTATTGCTTTCTTTCCTTTGTGTCCAGATACCATCAAAGAGTTCTTTACATTGATATTGATATCCATCATGGTGATGGTGTTGAAGAAGCTTTTTATACCACAGATCGAGTTATGACAGTATCATTCCATAAATATGGTGAATATTTCCCTGGAACAGGAGATTTAAGGGTGAGTTGAGTTATAAGCTTATCATTTAATTATGACAGCATTTTAGAAATGCTATTCTTAAGCCTCATTCTCAAGTTAAATTAGTTATTATTTTTCTGTCCAGCTTTTTCTATTAAGTTCATTTAAATTTGATCAAGATTTACATTGACATGATATCACTCCACCTTAGTGTAAGTCCAGAGCCATATTTTAGTATATTTCTAGGAGAGGTAGTATAATGCTTTGAAAGTAATTGCACCATTATATTAGATGTTGCACCTGGAGATGACTAAAGTTTTGAATAAATGTAATTTTAGCATCTAGGGTGATTACAAAGTTCTTCCAACCTAATCTCTGGATTCCATTTTCAATTACAAGATAAATATCCAGAGAACCTCAAAATGGCTGGTCAAAACTAATAGATAGCAAGATGCCATTAAGATTTGCCAATATTATAATTGAACTGAGAGTCAGTCTGGTATAGTGGCTAAGGCATCTGGCTAGAAACCAGGAGACTGTGAGTTCTGGTCCCACCTAGGCATAAAGCCAGCTGGGTAACCTTGGGTCAGTCACTCTCTCAGCCCTAGGAAGGAGGCAATGGCAAACCACTTCTGAAAAACCTTGCCAAGAAAACTGCAGGGACTTGTCCAGGCAGTCTTCGAGAATCAGACACGATTGAATGGATGATGATGATGATGATGATGATGATGATGATGATGATGATGATAATAGAACTATAAAAATGATGACATTGCTTCATATACAAGGACTAGTATGACAGCAAACAAAATATTTAGCATTAAAAATTATATCCCAATATTTTGTTCCTGTAAATGCTGTGAAAATCAACATTGTTATTTTATTATGAATAAATACATTCACTGTGTTGTATAATGGGTAACGTTTTATTGGAGATAATGCTATATTATGCAGTAGCAGTTACTGTAAAGGAACTACAGAAATTTGAGTTCACAGACAAGGCAGTACATTGGAAAAAATAACGGTCTGTTATTAGTCCAGATAATCCAGTGTCAGATCACAGTTTAATTCATAATTATTTAAGACTGTATCCATGACAAAGGTCATTGTATCACTAGAATCCGTTAGACACATTTGAGCCCAAAGGCCAATACTTGGCTGTTATTTTTATTTAGAATCCTAGCTGCATCTGAAAAACTGAATTCCAGTCTCCTTTAGAAGTGTACTGCTTTTTTAAAAAAAACTTTAAAAGAATAACCAGTAGAACATACTTTACAAAAAAGTTCAGACATTGCACTAAATCATGGTTTAAGCATTGTTTTGTTGAACAAACTACAGTGGCCTTGTTCTTATATAATGCTGTTCTACATATAATGTTGGGCCAGTGTAATGTTTAAGTTGTTGGATTTGGACTAAGGAGATCTCAATTCAAGCCCCCATTTGACCAAAAAGCTCACCAGCTAAGGGGAATAATATTAGGGGGAAACCCCATGTACACAATCTTAAAAATCTCAGAAGAAAGTCAGAATATAAATGTAGTAGACATAACAAATCTAGTTCTGGTAAAGTTTTGTGAGCAGAGCAGCTAGCTGTAATAACACATATATGGGTGCATAATCTTGTTCCTCTGAACTATAACAGTCAGGAAAACAGATAATTTATGTAGCCTCAGAGCTTATTGGTAGTTAATAACATTTTAAGAAACTGAAAAAGTTTAGAGCATCCTTATTTTGCCAATTTCAGGTTGCCTGAGTCTTTAGTATCAGTAGGGCTATGTTCTGAGGTTAGAGAAACCAGGTGATTTTTAATGTCATTAGATGTTAAGACTAATGATGGCCTAAATCCCTGTCCCTGCCTTGATGTTTACACTAATAACAAATATGGAATTCAGAGAAATTTAGGAATTCCTTTCCTTTTACCTTTTGATAGGAATCAAATACGATAGTTTAGAAAGCTTTTCTCAACCTGTCTGACCACAAGATGGTACTATTGCTTCATGCTAAATACAGGTGAAACTAATTTCTTTTACACTGCAAAAACATTGATCTTAAACAGTCTTGCTTGTGAAGTACATTTAAGGAACATTTTTATTGAAAGCAAATTTTCTGAAATTTTCTCTCCAGAAGGCAAAGTCAGCTAAATTTTAACATAGCTTTTTTTCCATAGTACTGGGGCTTTAATTTATTGATTCATTTTTATTATTTAGTTACCTTTGAGCATGGCAGGCTCCTACAACCACACCAATGTATAATAATGTATATTATTACATAATCTATACAATGGTTTTTTTTGAGAAGGAATCACTTGATTAAGAATATAGCACTATTGAAGGCCTACCCACAAAAAGTTTAGTTGATGGTATGAAACACCACTGAGAGGTCTTAACAAGATCTGAAAGGTTGCACTTCCCCCATCTAGGTCACAGCACACTTCAGCCACCAAAGCAGCCAATGCCATTTTCATCCCAGGTCCTGGTCTGAATCTGGACTGGAAGGAGTCCAAATAATCTGTTTCTTCTAGAGGACCTTCTGCCGCTTTTTCAATAACCTACCTTAAAAAGGATAGGAAAGGTTGGAGATGGGACAATTATTTTCTAAAACAAAACTTTTTGAGAAGTTGCACCACTGCCTTCTTTGTTATCCATTCTGAGGGCACTCAGTTGTTTCTGTATCAATAGGCTCCCCACTGGAAATAAAGAGTAACTTCATTCTGGGGAATATGAAGAGTAACCCATTGTTTAAAGGAATGCAGCCGTTAACATTATTGAATGAAGGATTTTGAATTTATATAAGAATGCTAGGGGATGAGCATAAAGAAATATGATTGTTATGTCTTTTGCTTAGTGAAATGTGCCACGTTTCTTGTAGATAAAATAGCATGTGACTTTACGGATCTGACAGAGCAGACCCATGACTTTACTCCCTATCCCCAGGTAATTGGTTGTTTTATAAAATCTAACATGCCTGTATAACTATATTTTATGCCATCCTCATTCTTGGTGAAAGACACTGTATTTTACCTTGTACAGTGACTCCAAATCATGCTTTGCTGAGATAAATTGCATCCTAATTATGCTTCTGGGTCTGATTCTTCTGTATTGTCACATGTCTATAGCCTTTTTCTCTGAACATATGTCTTTGTACATTTTTCTGTTGCGCAAATCAAATGCTTTATACTGTATGAAAAATTTAATCTGAAGTATATCTGATACCTCTGGTGTATACTTTGTATTTATTTCCTATTTAATATTTCTCATATTCTGCAGTATAGAAACAATATGTTTAAATCACTGTAATGGCCAAAGTTGATCTGGAATTAAGCACAACATACCATGCTGTTTTCTCTTTCTCTTCTCGGCTATTGGTGTGCGATGTCTTCTATTCCTGTTTTTCTTATAGGACATAGGAGCTGGAAAAGGCAAATATTATGCAGTTAACTTTCCAATGAGAGATGGAATAGATGATGAGTCATATGGACAAATATTTAAACCAGTGAGTATATTCTATATACCTTTTAAAAGTTGATATTGTAATATTGAATTGAAGGTTTACTGTCATTCCTGTTTTTTTTTAGATTATATCCAAAGTGATGGAAATGTACCAACCTAGTGCTGTGGTATTGCAGTGTGGGGCAGATTCACTCTCTGGTGATAGACTGGGATGTTTTAATCTTACTGTTAAAGGTAAGGGAACAAAACATTACAGAAGCTTCACAGCTACATATTCTCTGAAATCATTGTTAGA
This sequence comes from Python bivittatus, assembly GCF_059951505.1. Taxonomy (NCBI): domain Eukaryota; kingdom Metazoa; phylum Chordata; class Lepidosauria; order Squamata; family Pythonidae; genus Python; species Python bivittatus. The sequence continues at coordinate 61,340,628 of NW_028277030.1, read as the reverse complement.
AATTTTTGGTGGAAATGTTTTATGAGCTTTAATTCTCTGAAGAATGCAACCTTATGACTTACAATGGATTTCCAATTCTAAACAATCCCAGACATTTTTCTTTCATTTTAGCTGTATTTTCTAATACTTATGTGGTAGGTTATTTATAACCAGTGAGTTTTGGTGGGATAATTTCGAAGTAATTGTTCATTCATACCCAAGTAAAAATAGTAGTTAAATAACTTCAAGCTTGTATTGTATTGTATATGAATGAACAGGTCATCCAAGATAGATAATTGTTATTACCTGCTGAAACTTCAAATGCTTTTTATTGGCATTTGTTCATGCATTCACATTCTTTTATACGTCATGCAGTTAAAGGAATAACTTAAAAAGATATTCCATTTTGGCATCTTCACATATAATGGATTGACCTAGGCCTTATTTGCCAAATGGCATGTGAATAAACACATATACATAAACATGTACATAAGAACATAAGAATCTTTCCTTAAATATAGCATCATGTGCATATAAAGTTGCTGGTACTTAATAAGTTTTTCCATTAATGAAACATAGCTCTTACAGAATCATTTCATTAGTTAGAGTTAATTGTGGGCAGTTCTGTGCCTTTTTTGTAACCTGGAAGAAAATTTACATACAGGTAGCTCAGTGTCATAAGTGCAAAACATCTTAAAGCATTTTGGTTAATCATAATAACAGTATTGCTCAACTGTGAATTTCCATTAAGACCAATAAACTATCTGTATTTTAAAATTTTAGAACTGAGCTGCTGTATGCTTCATCCCATTTTATTCTTGTATCATTTCAGTTGTACTTTGTTTAATCATGAATTTCCAATATAGGAAATCCTTATTGGGTAATCTTCGTATTAAATATGTGTGCCTTTTATAACTGCATGTTTTATTTTTAAATGTCCATGACTTCTGACAGGTCATGCCAAATGTGTGGAAGTTGTGAAGACTTTCAATTTGCCTCTTTTGATGCTTGGAGGAGGTGGATACACCATACGCAATGTTGCTCGCTGTTGGACCTATGAGACTGCTGTTGCCTTAGACTGCGAAATTCCTAATGGTAAATATTTTGAGAGGTACCACAGTTTATACATAAAAGTGCAGATTGCCTAATAATGTAAGTTATAACAAACATAAATCACTTAAGACTTTTCTCTGCCTTAATTACCAAATTCCTGATTCCAGCAGCTCCCTATAATGTCTCACATTATTCTCACTTTAGCATGGACACAGATGTAGTACTTAGTTTTTGGAATCTTCTTGTACCATTCAAATCTTAATTTTGGTGCTGTCTATAATAAATCCCAATAGTGTCACTTTTATTTCTCTTTCTTTTATTCTTACCCAATCTCTTTCAGTGGGATTTCCATGTTCCATGAATTTTTGTGCAAGTATATTTTTTTCTGTACCCCACCCTTTTGATTGCATCTGTTCCTTAATTAACTCGTAGCTGTCCATTGCTGTGTATCAGTTAAGAGTATCATGCCACCATGTTTCACTATTCCTATCATGTTTTCCTTCCTGAGGTAGGATTTCTAGAACTTCCAGTTTATCCCTTATTTTGAACATTTCTGTACAGAAATTTCTGAGGTTTTGAGGGGCACCACCCACAAGCCCTACAGTTCTAATTTCCTGCAAAACTCTTCAGTCCCCATCCTGGCCCTCTGCTTTTCCCTCTGTGTTCTGGTTTCTTGACTCCAGAACTTGGTTACATATTTGATTGTTGGCTTTTGCTACACTGAACACTTTTGTTTTAGTTAATGCTATCCTGATGAGACTGGCAAGGTATCTGCCAAACTTCACATAATTTCCTACATTTTTGTAAGATGTAGCTCATCTCTTCCCCTGAGTCCTTCATGAAAGTAACATAGACCATTGTTGTAGAATCTAAACCCTTTTCAGTAACACCATCTCTGTAGCTAGTTATTAACTTAAAGGATCTCGTTCTCTTCTTGGGCCATGACCCTCAACTGGAAATACTGCAAAAAAAATTATGCTTACACCCCCAGTTCCTTTATCTTCTTGCTGAAGGCTTTGCAATCTCCAAAGATTCTTTCAAGATCTCTTCTGGCTATATCATTTGTCTCCACATGAATCAAGAGGAATGAATAGTTGGTGGGTTTGAATAATTTGTCTTGTAGAGGGAAGAGGGAATGGCCTTGAAGGACAAGAGGAAGAGGTGCTACCAAGGCGATGGTTTCTTAACCTGGTCTATCTTGTAGGGCTGAAGTCTCTCCATCGTGTTATGGAAAAAGCAGTTTTCCCCAAAACCCCACCTCTTAAAAGCTTCAATTGATGTTTCTTGAATGCGACAGTTTTTAAAAATAATAAATCACATAAAACCCTGTATGTAATGTATGTTATTTAAATTGTTCCACTTTAGACAGTGATTTTAAGAAAAAACAGTACCTTCATGGAAAAGTCCACCCAGTTTTCTTGGTGACATTTTCGGATGTGGTTTGCCAGTGCTTTCTTCCTCGGGGAGTTACTGACCTGATCACCTGGCTGTCTTCCATGGGTCAGAATTAACAGTCTTACTCTCCCAGCTTCTAATCCAGCACCTTTAACTGCTATATCAAATGGCTCTGTATGGTACCATGTACAAAATACCTATTTCAAAATTTTAAAGCAGATATTTTAATGGAATTATTTAAACAGTCTTTTTCCAGGCTTATACAGTGTCTTCACACATATATGTAGGCATAGAAACTTTGCTTCTTTCTTTCAAGTTTTAGCAGTTCAAAAGAGAAGTTTCTATATGTTTGAAAGCATCTCTTTTGAAGAACTTTCCTATCCTACCTTATATTATACTTGCATAGCTTTAAATGAATATAGGTTCTTATTGCTTAAATGAATAATTCCAAAATTCTAGGTGTCAAATATATTGAAACACAAAACATGACAGAAGGAAATCACTTTCTCATGTGACAGTGCAGACCCTATTTTTCTTTTGCAGGTTTTTGCATAGCAGGTGTTTTTTAACTGTATTTTGGATCAAACCATAATTTTGAACCATAATATCTTTTACTTATATCTCTTGTAGAATAAATCATTGCATTTATTTTTTTGATAATATTGTCAAATATCATACTAGTATGATTTGTAAATCTATTATGGAATTCAGCAATAAAGATATCTAAGAAGTTACATTCAATTTTGTTTTAACAGAATTGCCATATAATGATTATTTTGAGTACTTTGGACCAGATTTCAAACTGCATATTAGCCCATCAAATATGACAAATCAGAACACTCCAGAATATATGGAAAAGATTAAGTAAGTATTAATACCCTATTTTTAATAAAGATAATATAATGCTGTGAATATTTGTAAATGTTTGTTTTATTAAGTGATCAATAATAATAGGAAGTAAGGAAAGGGAGAGCTAATTATATCCAGGGCTCTTAGGTGGTATAGGAGATGAAATCTGATAGTTTATCCATTTAGTAACTTGGAAGAAATTTCACTTTTCCTTTTCTAAACTGGCCTACCTATATTAAAAAAACCTTTTTGCTTAGAAAGTAAAAGCTGCAGTAAGTCTCAGAAACCATTTTTATTGTTACATTCATAGCTTGCATATTATTTTAAAAACTGGTGTATGTTATCACTATGAAGTTATATTAGCAATTTTCAATAAGTTTACATTGAACATTGAAAATAGTATGGTTCAAAGCTTGTATTAAAATTGTGTGAACACTTACGCATGTGTATCTCTGATCACAGAAGGCCCATCTGTGAATTTCTGTTGGCCATAAGTCTTATTGCCATATAACTTACTTTTCTATGGCAATCTCAGTAACTAGACAGCTAATATTGTTGATACTTAAAAACTTCAAAGACAGGAATAGAGTTGTATCATAATAAATCATGTTTCCCTTGCAGGCAGCGTTTATTTGAGAATTTGCGCATGCTGCCCCATGCTCCTGGTGTACAGATGCAAGCTATTCCAGAAGATGCTGTTCATGAAGACAGTGGTGATGAAGACGGTGAAGATCCAGACAAACGTATTTCTAGTAAGAAGATTTTATATGTAATCTGCTAAAACTGTTGGCCTTGAATTTCTGGGTTTTGTTTCCAGTTTTTGAGGAGAAAATAATTAGACCACAAGCCCAGTGCAGTTGTTTTTTTGAAGGAAAAATCACCATGCTTCTTTGTAATTGCTTGTGAATGGATATAAATAAATAATTGCTTATTCTGTGCCATGTTGTACACAGGAATTGCATGTTACTTTTTCCTCTCAACTCTTAATGAGAGGTCATAGAAATGGTTTAAATTTATTCCCATGATGATTCTGTTTCCTACATATTATAGGAGGAGAGACATGTTATTCTGTGGTAGCCAAAAATCAGAGAGTTTGGTAGCACAATTTAAGACCAATAAATTTTATTCTAAGACATAAGCTTTTGTGAGTTGCAGCTCGTTTTATCAGATGCATGGATGGGCTTAATTGATGTAAGATTTAAATATGTAGGGATGGGGGTGGTTATACAAATGAGGGTTTCATGGGGAGACAGATTACAAGTACCTTATCAATTATTAATTGTAATGTATTAAAAATTCATTGTGTTTGTTCAGACCTTCTGAGATAGCTTGAACACAAAAACTGTAACAACAACGCTGAGTACAAGACAGCTGAATTTATCTACATCAATAGGTATCAGGTTACCAAACTCTTTCTGATTTTTCTTAAATACATAGAATGTCTTGCTGAACAGTCATTATGTCATCAGGTAACATTTGCAAGAGATGTGTAAGATCTTGTAAGAATATCTTTTTTAAATTTCCATTTTAATTCTAGTTCGTGCTTCTGATAAGAGGATAGCCTGCGATGAGGAATTTTCTGATTCTGAAGATGAAGGAGAAGGTGGACGCAGAAACGTTGCAGATCATAAGAAAGGAGCAAAGAAGGCGCGCTTAGAAGAAGACAAAAAAGAGGCAGAAGACAAGAAAGCAGGTAAGAAGTAAATGCTAAATTAATTGTATTTTCTGTTAAGCTAAGCATACCATATTTACTTGTAAGTAAATTCTGTAATCTGTTTTGCATTTAATTGTAGCCCCTTTCAAGTGTTCAACTGAATGAATAGAAGCTAGAGAATTGGACTAGGCACAGAGCCACATTATCTATTCTCTTGAACTACCACACATTCAGACAGAGATGTAAAGAACTATGCTCATATTTGCAAGAATGAGAGTTCACTTTCACTATGATCTTGAAGCCTGCTTTACTTGCCTCCTGGAAAGCTGTCTCATGTGAAAAGCTGTACTAAAGTTAAAGCAAATACAAGGACAGCTATTCTTCAGTCCCCCAGCCAAATGTATGGAGCCCAGAGAGAAAAGACTGTGGGGCTACTTAATTCTCTCTTCTCTTTGAAACCCTCCACTGTTCAACTGATTGAATGAAGGCTTTTTATGATAATATTCAGCCAGGTTTACACAGTTTATGACTTAAACCAAAGTAGCTGCATTGCTGTCTTCCTGGGTTGGGAGGAGGGATCCAAAACTACACAGGTTTTGCTTAGGTCACAAATTGTGTCATACTATGAATAGTACATATTAATGTGAATTGCCATGTTTTCTAGATTACACCTAATGCATATAATCTTATTTTTAATTCATTGTGAAATTAATAGCTTCAGTTTTATGTGAGCTGCACTCTTATATTTATTTACCTGGGAGTTCTGTTAAACTAAGTGGAGATTATTTCTTCATCATAAAACTGTTTATATTGTTTTTGCAAATTGCTACTATTTTTTTTTAATTTTTAGATATTAAAGAAGAAGATAAATCTAAAGATAATAGTAGTGAGAAAGTAGATACCAAAGGGTAAGTAAATTCCATCTGTAAAGTGTGTACCTGCTTTTAAAATGTTATTGAGATGTTAATTATCTACTTGCTGTCCATTATAAATGACAATAATTCTGTGTTAACATTTGTTTATAATATATGCTTGAGTGGGTGGGTCAAGGTCCATTCCCATTTTGAGGGAATTTCCAGAATTTTTAAAATGTGAAATGGATTCCCTAAACATCTGCCAAGCTTCAAGCACTCACTTTGGCCCATAACATTTCCCAAAAGCAAAAAAGGGCCCAGCTTTTAGCCCAAGCCGCTGGTGGGTCTCTTGGGAGCACAGAAGGGATCCATACAGGGTGCATTCAGACTTTGGACTGAACTTTTTGCATAAGAAATGAACGCAGTGTGATATTTACATGTGACCTCTGCTAATAACTGTCTTTTTCTCTCTGCCCCCCAGCACAAAGTCAGAACAGCTAAGCAATCCTTGAACATAAAGCCTTATGTCAGTCAAAGGACCCAATGCTATAATGAAAAAAATACTAAGAGAAGCTTTTCGTACTGGAAGAGACTTTTTATTTTCATTTAGTAGAATTTGGCATGGAGCATATTTATTTTCAAACAACTGTGTTTTGATTTTTGGCAACTTGTATTGTGAATTCCCCAATTATGATACAAAATTTGTTCCTTCCGCCAGGCTTTATGTAACACTATTTAAAATGGATGTGAGTTAAGATGTAGTTAAACGTCTAAACTGATCTATTAAAATTTCCCTTTTCCCTGATTGATTTTATCCCCTTTTTGTAATTATATCTTTATTAAAAAACAAACAAACTGTACTTGGCTGATTTGTCCATCATTACCCAGTATATAGTACCTGTGTATATATCATACTATTGTTATAAAAGAACCTGGTTAATCTTGAAATTGATTTATTTTGGAAAGCATAAAGGGCTAAGATTTACCAACAGCTCAATTCTGGGATAAACAACTGATGTTTCATTAAATGTTACAGTAATATCATTTTCGTAGTCTTATCGAATAACCTTCAGTTCTGTTCAGTAATTCAGTGGCAGGAATATCTTTACCAGAACAATACCCTGACATATTTCTGAACATTTTATATTTTGGCCAGAAAAATGTCCCATCCTATATAGCTGTAAATTTGCTATGTTCTGATCCCGCTGATTGACATATCTGTAGAATATTTATTTATTTTTATACAATTATTTATAGACAACCCGCTTCCAAAAAGACTCAAGATGGATTTTATAGCACTCTAAGTGGAATACATCCTGATACCAATAATCACAGGCAAGAACTCTGTTCTTACAGGCAAGGAAACATCTTTGGACCTTGGTTGGGTTTGTAATAGGCTTTGTAGTTCATAGAATGTATGGGCCTTTGTTAAGCAAAACAGCAGAGCCATTAGTTCTCCAGTTAGATCCTTTGCATTGCTGCAAGATTTTCAAACTTCATTCTTTTAAAATCTGATTTTTTTAATGTCCATATCTGTGTTGATTTGGTACAAACTTAAATTTACAGCAATAATAGACCCTGCGCTGGGTCTATTTCATATGAAAGGATGGCATGGAGAATTATACAAGTGATTGGAAGGAATGATGTCTTTTCACATAATGGAACTGACTGTTGGATATTGAAACAATAAAGGATTCAATCACAACAAAAGCTGACACAACTCTGCATGATACAAAATTAAACGCAAATTTGAATATGAAGCTTCAAAGAGGTTGGCTATATCAGCAAGACAGTGATCTGAATTATACCTCCAAAATCAACAATGAAATATTCACAGGAAAGAAAGAAGATTTTGGAATGATTTTCCATTGTTCTCAGGCTTGCATATTATTGAAAATCAGTGGGGAGATCTCAAATATGCAGTGCATGAAGACCTAAGAATATTTCTGAGTTAGAAGTGTTCTTCAAGGAAGTGTGGAAAAAGTCGCAGAACAAAGATTTAGCTGGCTACACAGATCATCTGGAAGCTATTATTTCTGCTAGAGATATTACTGACTGAAAGGATGTCCAGTTTATTGCACCTGCCAAATGCATTGTTTCCTATTTTGAATCTGCACATAAATAGTAAGCATGCCTTCAAATTTGCCAAAAGATTGTCATGTTTAACTTTGTATAATGTAGAGGTTATGTGAGCTTCCCTTTATTTAAGTAGTCACTGAAACACAGCTTGACCAGGAGTGCCTAAACTTTTGCATGTATTAAATATTAATCAGTAATCAGATCAACTACCTAATGCAATTCCTAAAACATGCACAATAATTCTTTTTAAATTGGTAAACAATGGGATGTAATAAATAGTAAAACTAAGGTTCTCTCTCTTCCTATGATACTTGTGGTTGGGGCACCTATCATCCGATAAGAACTATCATTTTCATTTGAAGGCAGACCAGTTGATCACTGAATCTAACATTCCCACTCCTTTCCCTTCCCATCTTGTTTTACGTAAATAGTAAAAGGAGTTTTTCCCCCCATTTTGGCAAAGCCTCAAAAGCCTCACTGCTGAAACTCCAGACAAAAGGATCTGACTAAATTTGTTTCATGATCTGATTCAAACCTTACTTTGAAACTTGGTCATTTTTGATGGAATAATTATCTACGTATCCACACCATCATAATTTTAAAGAGTTCTTATGACTGTGTTAATAGTTGTATTCCTAGAAAAAAAGATTATAAGCTTTACTCATGGTAAGAACAATAGAATTGGGGAGCAGCTGTAATAAGTAATTCTTAACCTGACAAAATCTGTCATTCTTTCAATAACGATCAGGGTTAGGGTTTCTTTCTTGGGCTACAAACAGTCTTGAGTTTGGTAAAAATATTTGGGTTATGCCCCAGCTTCAAAATAATTGCCACTGGGTCAAACAGTGTGCTTAAATCCAAAGATCCATTAATATACAGTAATTCATGGAATTCTCTTCATCTGAAGAGGAAAGAAAAGATAATTTTTGTTTCTTGTTTCCCTGAATCAGTGGAGTCTTTGCTCATCTAGAAGCCTACACTGTACAGCTGCACATGAGTAATCTTTCTTCCTTCAGACAATTACATTGACTACTTGTGGGGGAGGCAGATCAGGTCAGCGGTCCAGATATAACAACATCTAAACATGGCATGGCTATGGTCCTTTTACAAACCAGAAGTAGCATCTCTATTAATAGGAGGATTGTTTGAGGCATAATTAAGAATGGCATACTTTTATTTTTGCACAAAAGCAATAGTTGAGAAAATCACAATGAAATCCGTTGTTCTGGTTCCTCCTCTTCCCAGGCTAGCCAAATATGAGCTGAAACAGTTCCTTTAACTATTTGTTTAACTGTAAATGTTTTTATTTATTTATTTTAAAGTGATTTTAATATGGAGTAAAGAAAGTACAGTGAATCCTCATTTTAACACATTAGTGGGAGAGTGGATTTTTATCCCTGAATGTCTGTTATATACAAACATTTATCATCCCCACATTTTAGGACATTTTCTTCATGACCCCAGCTCTATCATCTTTGTCATTTGCATTATGATGTCACTGCACAAATGACATAAATCACTGATGTCATCAAATTAAGATAAAATTAATATAAATGCAAATGCCTCATCCAGACTACTTCAGATGCAACAAATACGTCTGTTATTTTGGGAGAATCCAGGTGGAACTTTAGTTTGTTGCATCTGAAGTCTATTAAATGGTTCCATTAAATCAATGGAATCAAGGTTTCATCTTTTCTGATAGAAAAGAAATGGCTGCATTAAGATGATGCAGACAAGTATTTATTTGAACTCTGGTGTCCTCCAAAGCAATTTTTGGAGATCAGTTCAAAGAGCTGCACAACCCTATTGCAGAGACACTGTTGTAACTCTCATTGAGGCACAGGAATAATATAGTTTGCCTCAAAAAGACAATTTGCATTGCCCTGATAGCTTCTTCCAACACCTCGAATAGTTTGATCTTCCATTCATTCCTGCCATTCCTTTTTAAAGCCAATCCATCTTAATGGCTTAGAAATTCTCGAAGTTCAGTTTCAACCTTTGGAAGGCACTGGGTTCAGACATATAATCCTTGCCTTTTGACAAGTGATTATATACAGGTAGTCCTCGACTTATGACCATTCGAAGTTATGATGGCGCTGAAAAAGTGACTTATGACCAGTCCTCACATGACTGTCACAGCGTCCCCGCGGTCAGGTGACCAAAATTCAGGTGCTTGGCAACTGGCATGTATTTATGACGGTTGCAGCATCCTGGGGTCATGTGATTGCCATTTACAACCTTCCCAGGGGACTTCCAACAAGCAGAGTCAATGGGGGATGCTGGATTCATTTAACAACCGCATGATTTGCTTAACAACCACAGTGATTTGCTTAACGACTCTGGCAAAAAAGGTTGTACAATCAGGCGTGACTCAATGACCACATCACTTATTGACAGACGTTCCAGTCCCAATTGTCATAAGTCAAGGACTACTTGTATAGCAAATGGTGATATACATACTATAACATAAGGCTTCACAATTTACTAATAAGCTTTGTAACCAGCCATTTTCCAGCAACCACCCTTCAAAATCTCATCAAAATATTCCAACAAAATATAAATCAATGCAGATGCCAGTTGCATCAGCAATTAGGATAAAATTTGGGATTATCGATCTTCCTTTGGTTAACTTTAGTCTTTTTATGACAGCTTCTTCCTGAGGACAAGTGCTTGTGGTTAACCACACTAATACACTATTAGTACAGGACCTCACAGACATATGTCAAGTATTTTTAGACGTTTATTTTTAAAATATAATGAATAATGAAGCATTTCCTATAACTTGCATGGCAATAGTTTTATATTAAAACAGGTCCAAAGACTAAGTAGGCACAGTTGTTGATGTTGTTAAGTATCCCTCTTAATATTTTGCAATACTTAAATTTCTGTTTATAGGAAATTCTTTGCATAAGTCTGCTCAACCTCATTGGCACATACTTCAGCACAGATGGTACAAAAATATACAGTGGCCAACATTAACATTTGGCTGTTCACCATCTTCAGGAGTTTTTGGCTATAGTACTTGATATTCTGGGTTGTAAATAATGCATTAACACTGAGTGTATATCCTGTGGATGCCAAGAACAGGACATCTGAGTTGGCAATGGGCAGACAGAAATGAGTGTGACCTAATAGCTTTCATTGATGTTCAGTGCCAATATTTTTCTCTAGATTTCATTGCCAGGACTAGCACACAAATGAGCTAAGCTGCAGGCAAATGTTCATTTATCTTGTCAGCCTCTGACCAAGTGGCATCAAACTCCAAGCAAATGTGAGCAATTTTATCTACAAAGAATCTCACAAAAGTATCACAGCATCCTTTGGATAGATCTTCCATCTGTTTACCCAGAAGAGTATGGAAATAGAGGGGTACAGAGATAGCCTTGAAGAATGCATTCAGTAGCCATTAGGTAAACACCAGCTTAGCCCTGAAAAGAAGAAGGGAGTGAGGAGGAAACTGCCCTGCCTTGATTCTCTCAGTATAAAGAAGGGGGAGAGTGTCAGGCTTTCAAGGTTTTTGGTATGTGTGGAGAAATAGATGTTTCACTACTGTTATCACCAAGGAACACTCCCAAACATGATTACACAATCGTGTTTGATTGCATTCTAGCTTTGTTTTTTCACTACCATTGCTCTAGGCATCTTTTGACTATCATTTCCTGCAACTTCTCAGAAAAATCAGCAACCCCCAGGATCTTTCAGAAGATATACCTAGTAGAAACAGGGGAGCTTTAATGTATGGGCCAGATGTAATTTGTAGGCCCAGTGGACTCATCTCTTGATCCTTATTTCCTTGAATACTATTTAGACTTTTTAAAATTCTTCAGTGGTATCAATGGCAGTCTTTCAAAAACCTAGCCGTCAGGGAACATTTTCAGGTGGATCGCTACTTGTGAGAAAAGCCTTCTTTATCCATGCTAGAAACTATCAAAAATCCTCCATGCAGCATGAGCTTTTAAAAGTTTCAGTAAGATTTGGGAGCAGTTGCAATGGGAAAGATATAGTTAATTTTCTCCTCTTGTATACAGCTACTTGGCTTTTTTTTTTTAAGTTCAATAGGTACCAGTGGGTGCTTTTTAAAAAGGCTAGAAAGAGAAGAGGGAAAAAATAGGGGAAAGTGAATGCAGAAATGTCAGTTTTGAGTAACATTTATATGAATAATGGTGGTATATTAGGAAGATTTTTCTTCTATATTATGTATAAGGTACAGCCTTTGTGATTCATTATGATGTAGGCTCTGTTTCTACAATGGTCTCTTATAATTAACCTATTTTCTCTGGGTTGGCACAACACACTAAACATAAATTAACCAGCTTAGTCTGCACAACATACTGCCCAAAATGGAGTTGTCTGAGGCTTATAGTTAGTGAAAGAAATATTATGCTTTGGGCAGATCATGCCAGCTGTAGTGTTGTGCATATATCCCTGAATGCAAATGTACAACCTTAAATATTAATTGAGCAAATATCCTAGATAACAGCAACCAAATGGGCATTGTCATTCTAATGTATGTAAAAGGATAGCTAAGAGCCAATGAACAATTAATTCTGAACAAGACATGCCACTAGATCTCTCCAGAGGTGGTTGGTGAGGAAAGAGAAATAAGAAAAATTGGCCAGCTGAAGACCTCAGACCAATTGGTGGAGCAGTTAGAGAGAAGAGAAGACAGATAGAAAAGCAGGACAAGAGGATAGGAGCTGGAATAACAAGCCATACTTCTACAAAGCAGTTTAGGGACTGGTGAAGTTTTATCACAAGAAGATGATAAAATGTGAGGAGGAAAAGAGTGACAGAGGCAGCTCTAAGCAGGCAAGACAATCCCATTATGTTGCACTCCTCCTCCAGTAAAAGAATGTATCTGCTTTGCAAATGCTTGCTTGAATCGTATTGCCTCTTAATGAGTAAATATTGTTAAGAAGGAGAAGTGCATGGGATTGTGCTATGAGAAGACTATGCGTCTTTCCAAATGTGAGATGGCTTGTTTTGGGGGTGGTCTTGCACCAAATTATTGCTAATGTATTTATGCTTCTTCAAAAAACGCATACTAGCATGTTGTCCTGAAGGTACAGGGTGGGGAGCAGCATACTGAAGAACATACAAATAAAAACTGGCCCTTTACAACAAGGTAAATTAAAACTATCATTGAAGTTCTCAAATGGATTTCATACTGCAGAGAAAACAAGGTATTTTCAGTTAAGTGGTGCTATAGCAATACTGATTTTGAAACATAAAGCATAGTGCTAACCCTTCAATAAAAATATGAGTAAATGTGGTTAAGAAGTTAGTGATCAATGCAAGGTTCTACTCATTAAAAAAAAGGTGTGGGGGAGACCGTCTCAAACATCAGTAAAGATGTTTTTATTGAATGCAAGTCCAATGCTTTTCAGAAAATTCCTTTGATAAGAAAATTTCAAAACAAAAACATATGAACAACTTGTACAATTCTCTCTGTTTTAAAAACATTCACATATAATACAAGTGCCAACATTTAACCCCTTTTATTGTTTTGAAGTTAAAACAGAAGAAATACATTTTAAAATAATAAAAATAAACAATATTTTAAAATTACACTTATTTTATCTCTTCCTAAGATCAAATTATAACCTTGAAGCTATAAAAAAAAGAACAACTATGCAGGAAGATGAAAGATCTACACACTGGAGAAGACTTCACTGATTTAATCCATGTTTAAAATAATCTCATCTTCTGTTAATTACTGTACTTTGTATTCATGCTTTTAATTGCCTGTTCTGGGGGGGAAAGTATGATTTTGTTTTGCACTACTGATTTTTTCCCCTTCTGTGAATTTTTCAAGATTTTTTCATCCTAGAGCTCATTTTCTTCATTCTTTCAGAAAAATCTATTTTTTTCTTGCCAATGTCCTTTATTTTTAGAACTTATTCATCCACCTAGGTAAGTGAAATGTCTTCTCTATAGTGATCTGCATTACCCCTGGATACCTGGAAATCAAGTATATAAATACATGACTGTGCCTTTGTGCTTGTTAGTATCTGACACTTAGGAATGCAGAGAAACTGGTGACAATATTCCAATTTTACAAAAGTTATCGCCAATGCCTCCAGGGTGAGAGATTTGTTTTAGCTAATCCATATTTTCCTACTCATTGCAGTTGTTTGTGATTGTATTTATTAAGTAGCTTCTCCTTCCAGAATTCCAGTCCATCCTGGATCCTACCCACCACCTTAATGCAGTCAGCTATATAATCATGTCTAGTATTTCACTGAACCAGTGAAATCCAAGACTCATTTTTGACATTGTTCATCTTTGTTTTTCTAGACATTCAAGAATTTAAGCTTTATATGGATCATTTTCCCTTTCCTTTTTTTTCCCCTCTACCAAGTCTTTTCAGGAAGAATGAGTTGATTTTCAACCTGTTCCATTTGGCTGGAATTGATTGATGATTGATTGATTGATTGATTGAGTGCCATCAAATTGTTGTCAATTCTTAGTGGCCACATAGATTTTCTCCATGACAATCTGTTTCTCACCTGGTCCCTCAGGTTTTTCAATAGCGCATCCTTTGCCACTGTAAGAGTCCATCCATCTTTCTGGTTTTCCTCTTTTTCTCTTTATTTCCACCTTTCCCAGGATCACAGCCTTCTCCAGAGAGCTAGGTCTTTGCATAATATGTCCAAAGTATGATAATTTGAGCCTGGTCATCTGTGCCCTGAGTGAGAACTCTGAGTTGATTTGTTTGATGATCTATTTGTTTGTTTACTTGGCTGTCCAAGGAATACTCAGGAGTCTTCTCCAACACCAACGTTCAAAAGCATCAATACTTATTCTATCTTGCTTCTTCAAAGTCCAACTTTAGGTTCCATAGAGTGTCACAGGGAATAACATTGCCTGCACTATTCTGATCTTTGTAGGTATAGACACATCACGACAGTCTAAAATTGGCTCGGAACTGTATCAGGAAATCCCAGAATTATTTTACAAAGAGACAACAGCACTTTGAAGACATAGATGTTCTTCCTGTTATTTTATATTCTCAACTGCATTCTGGTATTTCATTTATTATCTGTGGAAAAATGAAACTTAATTTTCATTACTTCTGTTGCTACTCAAACAATATATCAGTATTATAGTTGCTTTAGGCCCTGACATTCTTCAAATACTGCAATCTGAGCATGATAGGCTAAATGTGAAATACTAGTCCCTGGGTTAAGAATGCCCACTTTAAGGACAACCCATAGTTAAGAATTTGCTATTGTAGCAAAATTCAAGTTAAATACCCAATGGTTTGAGTTAAATGTACAATGGTTTCAGTTAATTATACAATACTATTTACACAGTATTATACAATAATGCTGTTGCGGTTTACATACAAATTCGACTTAAGGACAGACCTTGGGAACTCATTCTTAAACTGGGGACTACCTGTATACATTCTATGTAGCTTTGGGAGAGGAGAAGGTAGAATCATCTAGATTTCTAAGACTAAATCTTTTAAAATAGTTTTAATAGAATGAAAGTCTGGTAAAGGAATAAATAGTACAGGATAAAGAGCACAACAAAAGTTTGCTTGTGGATGTTATATTTTAATTGCTTCCAATATCATTCACCAATTATTTCTAAAATCAGAATCTTCTGGAGCTGGAAGGGAATTCACCTGTGCTTCATTCAACATCTCTTTGTTCTGGATAACTCTGGTAAATCCAGCCTTTTCTTCCTCACTTGCTAGACCATTCCTCTAAACAAAGGATATTCCCAGACATACCCAGACCAAACATTACTTGAATCCATATCCCAGGCTGATTTGCTGACGACTTAGGCTTATGTTAAATAAACAGATAGCATAGAACTTATCTAGAAGATTCCTGATCACATCATTCAAAAGATTGATAGGCAATTTTGAATTTCTCTCCCTAGAAGTTATTCCCACCCCTTAGAACCCCCCACCCCCCAGTGGGTGAAATGTTTTTGTCTTCAAGCAGCTAGCATAGCCCTCCTATGGTATCCAGGGGATTGCCCTGTATGTAGCCTCAAAGGGTAAGGCTCCTGATAAGTTTGGGCAGCTTTGTCTGATAATTCTGTGTTTTTGTTTTATTTTCAGTAACAACTTGGCATTTAATCAATATGCTGAATTGGAAATTGGAGGTGATTTAATCTTTTTGCCCTGCCTCGGGAATGGTCTTGCTCATGTTCCAGGCTGCTGGTTATTCATGTTTACTTGATTCTTCAGGAAAGACAAATGAAGCTCAGGATAAGGGAGGCATTCTTCTCTGTAAATGTAACTCATCAATCCGAATTCTTATGTCTTTAAGCTGAGGTTCATTAATTGTTGTAAGTCACAAAAGTGATATTAATTTCTTATAGATTTATTGGTTTCAATACTATTAAAGATTTATAATGAATCATTTAAATCTAGTAAATTGCCTATATCTTTTTATGAGGGTTATAGAACATTGATTTTATAACCAGGAAAAGATCTTAAACCTTGTGCAAATTATTGACCTATCTTGTGAATTAATGTAGATACTAACTTTTTTGTTGACTCAGGGATTGCAGAGAGTCTTATCATGTGTCATTCACCCATCTCAGTCTAGATTTATCATGCCGTGATTTTTCAGTATGCCTTAACTGTTTCAAAGAAGCATGAGATGCTATCATTTTTGATAGTGTCTGTTTTTTTTTTAAATTAAACCAACTTCAAAACTATATGAGAAATACGTATTTATGACTTCAGGAGTAAAGAGATGGAATACAGAATAACTGGATCCAAGTTTTAAAAAATGTTAGGTTTCCTTCTTTAGACCTGAAGTTGAAATGAATCCATCCGCAAAGTTTTATTCTGAGTTTATTGGACTTCTCAAAGAATGTATCAGAAAAGAGGGAGTTTCTCTGGTGACAGTATAAGACATCTGAAGGTAAATTAACTGATATGATATGATCATGTCTGTTTTGGTTTCTTTTTGGAATAATATTGTGACATATATAAGTAGACCTATGGGTACATGCTTTCAACTTAAACATTATTTCATAGAAGTTGATTGATTTTGAGAAACATTGGTTAAAAGAGGCATGAGGAATAGCCAAGATACTACTACTACTTCAGATACTATTGATACTACTACTCCACATATCAAAGACTGGAATCAAGAAACATATAATTTATCCATTTTTGAAAAGACTATTTTTTTTCTACTAATTGAAAAATGTCACAGTAAGTTTCCCTTTGGCATAAATGTCATATTACTTTACAAGAATAAACAATTTAATGCAAAATTTGATCCACTGTAATTAAAATTTGTTTTTGAATATTGTCTTCTCTGTATTTCTTTAAAAATTGCAATAAAAACTTATTAAAAAATTAAATCACAAAAGTGGTGGCCACATACCTACTTCTAAACTAGTGTTTTTCAAACTTGGCAACTTTAACATGTGTAGACTTCAACTCCCAGAATTCCCCAGCCAGCCATGTGAGGATTAGTTGCAAAGTTACTTTTTCATCACTGTCATAACTGTAAATGGTTGCTAAATGAGGCAGTCGCTAAACAAGGCCTACCTGTATAAACATACCAGCTGTTTACCAGGATTCCAGCAAGTGGCTCTGTAAGAGGAGTTCTGCTGAATGGCTGTACGGTTTAGCATTATGGTTTGATATTACAATGTGCTGGTCAACAAAATCAGAAAAGGAGTATTATACCAAGCATATCTGAATCTGGCCCAAACCAGTTAATTTCCTATTCTTGCAAAATGGGTTTAGTTCAGCTTCAGGAATTGTGTGGACAAACAAAATTAATGCTTTAGGTTTGCTATATTTAAGCCTCCACCTTAAGAATACCTATTCAAATGTGTTTCTTGCATCAGATAAAAAAACCAAACCAAAACAAAAAAAATCACATCTGGGTTTTAAACATTTGTTACTCTTTTACTTGTAGTGTTTGATGCTGCTTTAGAGACTGTTTTAGTCTATTTTTATAATATTATTTTATAATATATTCATTTTTATTGCAAGCCAGTCTGATATAAACACACAATTTATAAAATAATTGCATAACTTTATGATAGAAAAACCGAGAGAATTTGTGCAGGTTGTGTGGACAGAAAAATATTGTCTGAATTATGCATCTAATTTATTTTGGCTGTTTAATAAAAACAGCTATATCCTGCACATTTTAAATGAAACGATTGTATGGGAATTGTGTTTGGTCTCTAGGATGTTGAAGAATTTGGCTATGCTTGCAAAAAAAAAAAAAAGTAAAAAGGAGTAAAATGTTTTGGAATCTTTCCAAAGTTTTTGATTTTGGAAAAAAAAATCTTTTCTTTTCTTTTCTTTTCTTTTCTTTTCTTTTCTTTTGATAAGAACATTTCTGTAATCATTTCAGACTGATTACAGTTATGTTAGCTTTTCAAACAAACTTGTAAAAGGTTCTTTTTATTGAAAATCTCTTGTGCAATTCTTAAACCCTAGTCTAAATGATGTGTTTAATTAAATGCAAAAAGATAAGAAAGAAACTGTATTCCTTTGCAACACAGTGAATTGAGACACAGCACAAAACACATGCCCAATTCCTAATCTCCCAGACTTTTTTAGATCAGATTTGCTCAAGGAAAGGAAAGTCTGCCCTCTCTTGCAAGTGGAAAGGAAGCAAGCAAGCTAATCTGAGCTGCAGTCCAGCAATGTGATAACATGATAATGAAAATACAGCAAAGTTTCATTTTTATGGTCTAACTGCAGGGGGAGGGATGTCCATTCAGGAATTTCCTTTCAATTGAAGAGTACAGTGTCGCAGGCATTTATGTTGTCTATGTCAATTATGTCATTATGCAAATTACATAAATCACAACAGAAATTTGGTTCATTGCCTGCAAAGGCCATTGCACCAAGGCCTAATAAAATTAGGCTTCACTGTAGCTGTAGAGGTTGTTAAGAAGTGAGGTTTGATGTCTCATGGCAAATTTCAGCAATCCATGGCACAGAGCACAAACTGGCTTTTTCTCTTCTGATGTCTTTCATATGGAGTTTGGACAACAACCTACCTACCTACCTACCTACCTACCTACCTACCTACTCATTCATTCATTCATTCATTCATTCATTCATTCATTCATTCATTCATTTGAATGATGAAGAGACAAGAACATGGATGCTTGGTCCAATATTTCTGGAAGATAGATGATAAATATAGATATAAATAGATGATTGAGTTTTACAATTTAATATACAAGCCAGATCAACTATTATCCTTACATTTTTATACATCTCCAAATATTTGCCTGAGTGAAAAAGTGTCTAGGTAAAATGTATACCTAGACACACCCAAATTATAAACTGGTGTCGGAGTAAGACAAAACAAACTTCAGCTTCCAAAAACTTGAAACTCACAGAAAAGGAAAGAGGCAGCTTTATCCATCTCTACACTTAGATTTTTTCCCCCCAACTTAAGGAATACTGATCCCAAAACACCCACTGAGATATGTGGGACATCTATTGGGCATGCCAAACTACACAGTTTAATAGACTGATAGAGTTGATCCAGTAGTAAACAAGCCTCTTGTTTATATTGCTCTTTAATAGCAATAAAGGATAACTTCTTGGCCAAAGATTACATGCAGTCCCCAGCCATCCTTTTTGTAGTCTCAGAGCCCTGCATAATGTATTGCCACAATTTGGTAGCAAAAATGCAGAAATTTGAAATATGATTCTTCAGCAAGAGTAGAAAGCCTTCACAAGCAAGATAACTGCCCCAAGTCGTTCTTTTGAACTTAGTTGAAAATCCATAGATAAAAGCAGCCACTTCACTGAAAGCAAACTAATGAGCCTCAGAGACAGGTAATTTCCATTTAACTGAGTTCATGGCGGAAAAGAGATTTGTCACCCGAAGCCAATTTAGATATTAGCCCTCACAAGAAAATAACACACACCACAGTACAGTACTGGCAAGCCTCAGCCCGCCCGCCCGCCCGCCTGCCTGCCTGCCTGCCTGTCCCCCTTCCTTCCTTCCTTCCTTCCTTCCTTCCTTCCTTCCTTCCTTCCTTCCTTCCTTCCTTCCTTCCTTCCTTCCTTCCTTCCTTCCTTCCTTCCTTCCTTCTCCTTCTCCTTCTCCTTCTCCTTCTCCTTCTCCTTCTCCTCCTCCCCCTCCGTACCACTGTTGCTTCAATACATGCATTTGAGATGTTTAAAGTAAAGGGAAAAGGTTGCTATTTTGTTCTACTGTGGTTCCATAGAAACTTTGTGGGAAAAGAACAGATGGTTCCACTTCATAGAAGGAAAGTTAGGGTTTGTTGAAATTTTGTAACTTCTTTCCAATGAGCCTATATTGCAACTTAAAGATTAAAAAAGGGAAGGGAAGGAAACAAGAACCTTAAGGTGTAATAAAAACAATAAATATAAGGTGCTTAAAGAATGTAGAGTTACATGCAAAGATACAGCACTGCACGTAGAAGATGCTTTTCATTCAAGGAATGGGGATGGCGCATTACATGAGAAAAATGACCTTATTACTTAAAACATTCTTTAGCTTGTTCTAGAGTGTATGTAAACTCAAATTAGAAGCCACTGAAAAGCTTGGAGGCTTCCTATTCTAGAACAGAATGAATTATTCTATTAGTATTTAAGTGTTTGTAGAATACTAATGGCTATTTCTCATCTTCTCAATGTTCTTTGGATTAACCGCATGCGTTCCTTTATATAAGAGAAATGTTAAAAATAACAGTGAGCACCTTTCTCTTACTGGGGAGACTCATTTAAAATCTTCACCATACCTAATTTGTCTGTGTCAGTACACTCCTGATCTCATGGCTTCTTTGACAGACATCTTCCCTCCCAATATGCAACCAACATGAACCCCTCACTCCAAAGAAAGACCCTGAAGCTATTTCCTTGGTTTGCTTGACCTCCACCTCCCTCCCTCTATTCTTCTGCTGACATCCAGGGGCCACACATATTGCTGGAGCTTCTGTTTTCCCCTCAGAGTGAGAGAGACAGAATGAGGGCACAAGCAAAGAGAGAGAGAGAGAGATGGAGCATAAGTGCAGGAGCAAGAGAAAGCAAGAGAAAAAAAGCAGGAGTTCCTTCCCAATCCATCAGGCTTACAGGCACGGAGGAAGGCTGTGGGATGAAGGGGGAGGAGCAATCAACAAAGGGCAAAACTCTGGGAAAGCAGTTCTTGAACAAGTGCAAAAAACCCCATCCATGTTAATTTCAGCACCAGACAGAATGGCATTGCTAGAGGAACAGAAGCACAGATTTTTTTTAAAAAAAATATTATTTGTTTATTAAGCCTTTTAAAAATATGCCTTTTTAAAGGTTTATTTTTAGGTTTCGCTCTGGACTTGACTCTCCCTGGTCTCCCCAGCAACCCAAGTCCAAATGGCCATAGGTCCCAGGGACCAGCAGGGAGAGGCCATGCCTGCAGCAGCTTAAAGTGGCCAACAGGAGCTGAGCAGAGCAAAGCAGATCTCAACCCCTGACTGTAAGGCCAACCACATCATTGCTAACGCATGCTAGGTTGAGTCCAAAGCAAATGTTGTGTCTGGAGAAGAGGAAAAACACTCCTTTATAACTGGAACAGCTACAGATGAATCTAAGGTGTGGGCTGATTGAATCACCCCTTTGACTAACATGGTTTTCCGGATTTGGGGACAAAAGTTTTTTCTAACCTTTTAGCTTCTGTTGAGCGATGTCATTTCCTTCTCTACTGTTCCTTTAAATTTCATTCTACTTTGCGGTTTTATTTCCTGTTCCTATTTGTTAATATGTTCAGTAATTTGCTCAGTTGTTTTCCACACAGCAGCACCAGTTGTTTTTAAACCCTGATAGTTCCTGTAATTGCATAACATTGAATAAGGCAAAGTGATTTTATTTTGCCCAGGGATTCTATGCAACCAATTGTAGTTCTGGATTCTGCCCTGTTCCAGACTGTTTCTATCCTGCCATTGTAAAGGTTAAGTTATCAGTCATAACAAAATCATCTATTCTCAGGACCAATGTCATAGACTGTAGTATTGGGGAAGATTACCCGTATGGTATTAAAGCTGTTCTCAGATTACATACCAGGTTGAAAAAAAGTATAACTGTTTTCTCCAAATTAACCTGTAATCTGCCATCTTTTTCTGCTGGTGCAGAACAGCCTTCCCCAACCATGGTGCCCTCCAGATGTGTACCCTTCCACACTCAGAATTTTCAGCAGTAGCCATGGTGGTCAGAGAATTCTGTGAGCTGAAGTTCATGCATCTGGTGACAAGGCTGGGGAACCTTGAAATGTTTTAACCAGTCAGCTTAACCTATCTGAATAAGTAGACAGGCTTTCCTCTGAATGATTCCTCCTTCCAAGCTAGGCTAGTGGGCATGTGGGAAAGAACCCTTGCTGCCCAAATTCACATTTCAATGTGCAGTTTTTACCTGACACCTTTCCACTGTCCCTACTGGTTTTATTTAACAAACTTCTGACTGGTCTGTTGGATTACCATTGCTTTTAAATCTTATCGCTGTTTTTAAATATTGTTAACAGTTTTGATTTATTTTTGTTAGCCTCTTTGAAGTAATTCTTTTTTTAAAAAAAACTATCTTCAAATGATTCATGATGTGTTTTTTCATGTAAAATTTTGTTTCATATACCCATCACCAAGGCATCCAAAATGTATTTGTCAGGTAAAGTCACTCATGTCAACAACTTCTAGTACAAAGACTTGGTTAGTGCTTCATGGTTTGATTAGTCATTTTTTGGCCAAGTTGCATGTCATTTTAGAAACGACTTCCATCAGATTTCCCCTGCAAAAGTAATAAATACAGTTGTGGAGAAATAACTATACATGTAGACTTAATCACCTGCAGACATTCACATTCATGTATTTCAGCATGTGTACCCTGACAGAAACCGTGCTACCAATGACAGCTTCTCTCACAGTAAGTCTATAGTCAGCAAAATAATTAGTTGCCTATTCTTCTTCCAAAGAGTCTATCGATAAGAATTTGTATATTAGAGGAACGTATTCAGGAAAATAATCTACAAAGCAGTCATTCAGACAGCACTTTCCTCCATTTCCTTTTTGTCTCGAGTTAAGAAAGAGCAGGTTGGAAAAAAGTCCTTTTTAAAATTATTTAAAGTTCTGAGATTGCAGAAATCATCAGGGATAAAAAGCCAAATTGTTCATTTTCCTGAAGG
Source organism: Python bivittatus (assembly GCF_059951505.1). Lineage (NCBI taxonomy): Eukaryota > Metazoa > Chordata > Lepidosauria > Squamata > Pythonidae > Python > Python bivittatus. The sequence continues at coordinate 61,317,631 of NW_028277030.1, read as the reverse complement.
GGTATAGCTAAAATAAGTAAAAGGCATAAGAACAAAGGAAGAAAAAGCAAAGAACAAAAGAAAGCGCAAAGGTTGTAATTCTTTTTTAGTGGCTGACATTTGTGTGCCCCACCCAACTCAACCCCTTTGATATCCACTATATCATCGTTTTGGCATTCCCCCAGGGATTTTTGTAAAAGAGTAAAAAGAGAGAGAGAGGTTTTTAAAGTAATGCTGGATTTTGACAAATACTGAACAAACAGTAATGAACAAGGTACTGATTTATTATGTATAAACTATTATATATGCTTTGTGCTGAGACATTTACCAAGGGCTGACACACTTAGTCTTCTCTCTCACTTTTTTTTTTTCTTTTTAAAGATCAGAATAATTTTCTCTTTGTAGAAAAGAGATTATGTTAGGGTTAAAACTGATGCCCTCATTCAGTTTAGCACACTAATTGGACAACTACAAGTTTGGTTTGCTGGACAAATCTTGTAGTGTGATAAAATAAATCACAACCTGGGGTTTAGTGGAGGAAGATAAAATTATTGCCCTGAACTTTTTACCGATGAGTGAGCTGGTTGGCTGTTGTGTGACATATCTGATTACCAAGCAGAAAAAATTTCATAGTTAGGTCTAAGGTGTTTCCTGCTGAAAAGGTCTGCTAATGCAGAACGATCACATGCCATTTTTCAGAGAGCAACTTTTGCTGAATCAGGAAATTAATTCAACCATCTGAAAAATTATAGTGTTACTCTGCCAGTGAGATTTAGATGTATATAAATCCAAGCAGTTACACACACACACACACACACTTTGTAATGGAGTTTCCTAGCGTGTGATATATTATTTTCAACTATAGATTGGTTTATGACTTTATTGTTACTGTTGTATAATTTTTCACTTGTTCTTTTTTCCTTTGCCTTAAATTCTTTGACCTTCTATTTAGAAATTCTTTTGCCAATATTATGTCATGAAATTATTGCTAATCTTGAGACATCACCAGAAAGAAAAGGCTCTGTTGGTCACAGTAAGGCGATATTGCATTTATTTCAAAGTTAACAGAATTCTGCTCATACCTATTTTTTTAAAAGAAGGTTCTAGGGAACATCATCAATTTAATATTTTACTTTCAAAGAATTAGAGTTATGGTTGTGGAGATGAAGACATGTGATAAGGTTTTGCAGAACTGAGTTATCCATACAATTTAGCCCTACAGAATTATCATTATCCAACCATAATTCATTAATCATTATAGGCTAAAATCTAAAAAGCAGATTTCTCCAGTGTGGTGTTCACCACATAAGTGAAGGCACTGCAACTCCTGAATCCCTAGCCAGCATGACCATGTACAAACAACACGCCTGGGAAGCTGTAGGTTGGAGAACAGGTCTCAGATGGCTTCTCTCTTTGATGAACTGAAATACTGCTACAACAAATAAAAGCAGTTGCAAAGAAATCTTTACTTACTTGATAAGCCAATAGGCTGTCTTTAGATTTAGTTCTATTCTCAAGATGGGTTTTGATCGCATTGCTTTCTTAAAATTTAGAAGTTCTTTCAAACAAAGCACATTTTAAACCTCACTTCATGGAAATACAGCAATGTCTAAATGTTACCTTCCAGGTTCAAATAGATATTAAGCAGATCTTTGCCAACATATCCTGAGTAGCAGGAGATGCCCTGAAGTAGCACAAGTTCTAAGTTATGCAGTCAGAGGTCAGTTTTCTATTTCTTTTACGATTCAGTAGGGAGCTCATGTAGTAATGCTGAGTAGGAAAAGACAATCTGATGTCAAGCAATGGGTGGTACCAGCTGAGCACAAAACTACTGAGTAGGTAGCAGCAATCCATGGAGGCACAGGTAAAGATGTTGGAGGCCCAATCTCCAAACCGATATCTTGAAGTTCTGAGAGAGCTTCCCATTGACTTCCCTGCTGCCGGGCAATGCCTTCTAAGAAGGATAGCAGTTCCCCCTTCCCCAGGTCCATCCATCCTAAGCCATATTTTGTTGGATCATCAATTTAATCAGTGGCCAAGTTCAGAAAGAATCTTGAGCCCAAACCAAACCAACCATTTGTTGGCTCAGCGTGATATGGGACCCCAGGCTTAATGGCAGAAGTGTGATGGAATGGAATTATGAAGGCCAGGCTCAGGGAGATAAACATTTTCTTAGCTCCCCAGAAGAGCGTGGGAGGAACAAGAGGATGAGACTGGCACCTCCCTGAGGAATTCACACTGTTGTGGCTGGCTGACTTTGGGAGATGGGGTTTCAGTCTGGGAAGATTCTTGCTAGAGGTTGTAGCTAATAAACATAGCTGAACTGATTTTGCATTGCCTCTTGGAGTTCCTGGGCTAGGCCTGACAAGAAGGTACTTGTCATTCCATAGACTACTGCCCAAACCGGTTCTGTGTTCAACTGGAATAACATGTTTGCTCAAATGAGCAATAGGAGAGGAGCAAGTGGTATATGGATGATTAAGAATAAAGTTAAAATAAAGACCTGCAGCAAGTCTTTGAAACAGAAACCATGGATGCAGTTCATCAAAAGTGAGTTAAGTCCCACTAAAATCAGTGGATTTAAAGTGCAGAGTTAAAAAAGAAAGGCTTAATTCACACTCATTTGAAGGACTTGGAGGGTCCCCAAAACTTGTACAGCCCAAATTAATCCCTCTACACCATACTAGCAAGTTAATGTTATTATTCTCTCCCCACCTTTAGTGACTCAGCTATTTTTATTTCTGGTGTTATTTTCATGTTTAATTTTCTAGGATGTTTTTGTTGTTATTTGCTGTATCTGGTCAATGGCTACAAATGAACTTTACTTATTTACTCACTCTGATTTGAATGGAGTATTAGACAACCTTTCTTGTGCATATATTTTACTTCCTCTGATGGAAGAGCCCTGCTTAAGCTGTGATAGGGGTATGAACATTTCCTGCTGGCATTACAACTTATCCGTGATGTCTCCTTTTACACACAACAGCTGCAATATCTCTGGGATGGGTGTCAGTCTTACTACATAGTAAATAACTTTCTGGATTGTGCTCAGTGAGAGAATGTAAAACAGAGTGGTAAATGCAACACTTTTAACTATTTTGCCCAAAGAAGAATTTATTAACTGAAGAGCTTGCAACTATTATATAGTTCTGAGTGGCCTAATGAAAGTACTGCTTCTGTAGATTGTCAATAAGAGAATATGTTATTCAGAAAACCTAGAAGGTACTTTCTATACCAGCTTATTATTTTCATGTTTTTCCAACTCAAGGATAATCCTCTGCAGCAATGTATTGGCATCATAAACCCAGGAAATGGGAATCCCCCAGCAATGCAACGCAGTGGCCTCTTGGTGGCACCAGAGAGCTATCTGTGAAACATGTCTGCTCTCCACCTCCCCCCCCCCCCCCCCCCGCTGTTTCTGTATAAAGATTTAATCTAATAAAAAATGTATTTGCCCAGCCATTATTGAATCCTGCTTTCTGGAAAGCTAGCAGTATTGTAAATAAAATTTACAATATAAATTTAATTTACATATGTAGAAAACTGAAAATCTCCCTCATGGGGCAATTCTGTTTATCTTCCATAGAAAAAATAGCTGTAGAGATATATGCATACAAAACACTACAGTATAATGCAAAACTCATGTAAATTTCCAGAACAGATTTATGAACAGTTCACATCTACAACAGTTTGTTATGTTCCCAACATGATACATTTTATGACTGCAGCAATGTTGACAAAGAACTTTACATGGGAAACCACCTTCATATATGGGTAGCAATGCAAGTTAGTGTCCTTTGAATTAGTTTTGTCTCAGTTTTGTCCTATCTCAAGTTTTACATATGAATTGGATCATTCCAGAATGCATAAGGTTTAAGAGCAAGCCTAATTTGCTCTTTATGTGTGGCTTGCCATTAACCCTTCACATACACAAACAGTGTCAACTGGGGTGGCTCACTCTGCTCTAAAATTCAGATTTGTATTGACAGCTTTTTCCATAGTTCAGGAACATGAATGCAACCCAAAATAATAAGCATGTGGCTTCCCTGGCCATTCAATATCATGGAAGATAAAGAAATGGTGAAGCTCTGACTAGAGGAGGACAGAGAAGGAAGAACTGGAAGTTGCAGGAGCAAGCTGGAAAGTAAGCAGAATAGTGGGCCATTCATTATATTCTTTAATAGTAAATAACAAAGTATGTACTATGAATGAATTCAACTAGTTTCTCCACCCAAACCCTATTAGGTCTTCCTAATGGCTATTTGCCTAAAAAAAAAAAGCATTTTTAATCTTTAAAGACATTATTTAATACCTTAGAGAAAGCTCTGATCTATTTTTCTAATCTAAAGGGAAACACAATCTGCTTTCAAGTACTCTATTGGATTTGAGTAAATTACCAATGGCATTTTAAAGATCATATGCTGAAAGATTTTTTTTGTTATACAATGAAACTGAATTCTTCTATCCAGTCTTCTTGAAATTATACGTGATTTCTATCTTCTTCATTTTCAACAGCAAGCTTGGAAGGACTATAATACCAATGCAAATAGAAGCATACATGGAATAACCAAAGTGTATTTTGGCAAAGACCTGTGGGAATGAAAAGGCCACTCCAGTTAGGAATACTGTAATGAGATATGTGGTCACCATGTTGGGCCAGGAAGGTCTAAACTCTTTGCCCATGCAAGATAATAGCAAGCCATGAGTGATTGATGTGCTTGTGCTTGCACAGTTGTCTAAAATCATTAATTTCAACTGTGAAAAATTATGGGCCAATCTTTCAAAATCCTGGCATTTTTTCCACTTTTCAATTCCACTGAACTGAAATATGGAAAAGGTTAAACATCTGTATAATTCTTCCATTTAAATCAGGAAGGATTTCAGACATAGAATCTAAAAGACATCACATCAGGACCAGTTCTGACTTAAATAATGCTCTTGCAATTCATGCCATCAATAACTAACTGGGAGATGGGGAACCAACTGGTGTTTCTGTACTGCTGTTTTGACATTATGCTATTTTCACATTTTTCACCTCGCATTATTCCCTGCATTGGGATTCCTTTGGTAAACAAGGTTAAGACTTCTAACTTTCTGTATATGTCATAGGCACTCTCATGAGATGGTCTGCCACAGTGGGTGTGGCCAACCACAAAATATCCATTTATCAGAAGGCAACATGGTGAGATTACCCCATTCCCTCCCTTCTTGCTCCCAAGACACTCTTGACCATCTCACCTTCTCTTTGTTCTGTTTTTTTCTGGGCAGATGGGCACATCCCTAGGTGAAGCATGGAGCTGAAGTCATACCATCCCCATTTTAATTTTCTAGGCATGAGTTTAGGTGGAGCCCAGAAGCATTCTTCAAAATATAGATACCAAGTGATAGCATTTTGCTTTTCAGAATGCCAGCTTCCTATTTATTTTTTAAATTAACACAATCTAATAAAATAAAATCATATAGGTTGTAGAGGTGATAAGTGTCAAGGCAACTGTCAACAAGACAGTTTGGTGTTCATGGGTCCCATGTTGGGGACTGAAGCTATAGAGGTTTTGCACACCACCTGTCAAGGTTGGGCAGCTATAACACATTTGAATAAATAATAAATAGTGGAATTATCTATGTTAGAAAGAAGATCAGTCCTTTCCTATTCTATTTAGATGTTTTATTTTCTTCACAGCCATGTACATAGAAACATTCAGTCTAAAAGTAATGCAGAATCTAAACCAGAATGATTTTATGAGTGATTATATCTCCAGATATATCACTGAGCCCAACAGGATCTTCTGCTTCCTCCAAAGACAGCAGATAGTAAGCATTTTATCACTGGAACAACTCCACCAGATGACGTTGAACTGATAGAATAGTGATGGAAAAGTCAGCTCTTTTGTCATTCTTCCTGTAGAAGACATTCCAAAATTTGCTCTCACCTGTGTTTAGTCAGCTTCAGTCTGAGTTCATCTGCTCTCTCTTCCTTTCTAGTTATTGTCTCTGCAGCTTCATCACTTCAAGCTAATAGTAGTAGTACTACTAACAATAAGCATAGTTTCTGAATAACTTTCTGTAGTGTCCAAAAGCAAGAACAATAAAAATAGTTCAGGAAAGGTCAGGATAGAAGAAAAGCAGATCTTTGGCTCTGATCAAACAAAAACAGTAGCCCATAGATTCCAAGGATTTCTGAAGGTGTACATGAAGATTAAGATTTACAAATGCATACCAATGCTTTTGTGTTGATATGACGTTTTCAAAATCTATTTCCATTAAATTCTGTTCTTTTAAGTTTCTTTACTTCATTTTCTCATCAAGCAGCAGTTACTTGGGTTTCTTTTTTAGCTTAAGAAGTAGAAATAGTAAAAAAAAATGCAAATCACACTACATATGCAGCAAGTTAGTTCTTCAAATGAAATCAATATGTATTCATATTAAATATAAACCTTACTTATCTCTTAAAGGATTCTGAGGCATGTGGTTAGACAAATTCATATTTTCTACTTATATTATTTCAGTTACATTGATTACTGACAATTTATTTCTACATTATCCTTTGTAATTATATACAAGTATTTGTTATTTTGTCATTAAAGAGTAACTATCACTACAGCTATATAGCGTTTTCTGTATATACTTTCTACAGAAAAAGTTACACAAAAGCAATTATTTGCAATGCTATGCATTAGAAAAAAATTTTTTCTAAAACTTTTATCAAAATGCTTTATTTCTTCAGCATATTTCAACTTTGAACCAACCAATTAAAAGCTCTCCCTTTAATATATTCAGGGCATTTTCTAAAATGAACAAGTGTTCATTATCATTTGCTATGCAGTGTTTAGAATAGCGTAGTCTTGAAAACACTTTCAAAATCCCATTTACCAAATACTGCATGTATTACTCAGTATAGAATCTTTTGAATTTTTAGAGATACATGGAAATTCTCATAATCATTCATGGTTGCCACAGAAAGCCTTGGTTAGTCACTGCATATTCTGATTATTAATAACCCAGAGTTGTTGGGAGTCAAGTGGCATGTAAATTTAAACCATCATCATCATCATCATCATCATCATCATCATCATCATCACTTTTGATTGCTATTTATTTATACTTATTTAAAGGTTTTGTATGGCTGACCATCTTAGAACACAAGTCTGGGCATCACACAACAATAAAACCAACAAACAATAAAAACCATAACAATAAAAATAAAACCCCGGCACCTCAGTTATCCTCCTTGGGTGCCTCCAACAAAACAGGTTTCCATCTCACCCTCTCCCAGTGTCTGGGGGAAAAGTCTTTATGGCCTTCTTTTCAGAGATAGATGATGAAGTCTAACTTATGTTTATGAGATTTCTAATACTTTTCTCATTAGTTCTATCTCCACAAACTGTAGATTTCCCATCTTGAGTGCTTTCATAGCCCTTGACCATATTGTTGCAAAGAGCTAGTTCTTAACTTATTATTGATACTTAATATTACTGAAATTGTTATTCCAGATAAGTTAGGAAAATAGTTTAGCAGTTATGTTCAAAGGTTGTAATGAACATTTCGTTTCTATCTCGTTGAAATATTCTGTATGCTTTTCATCTATAAATACATTTAAACATACACAGATGTGCCACTTATACAGCACAGGAATCTGCTATTGGTCTGCCCCATCCAGCTGTATAGAGGCAATATGGTATTTCCTAGCATTCTTACAATCCTCTCAGTCCTTTAGCACTGGCCATACTGGCTAAGTTCAAGTCCAAAACATTAGGTGATCACTAGGCAGCTTATCCCTGGCAGAGATTTCACAGTACAGTTATTACTGTTCATAGCCCTTTCAGAAGGAACTGCAAATCACCTGATTTCTTAACCCACAATCAAGATGTCTTTTTAAAAAAGAAATCTAACTAAAATGGCTACTGTCATTGGGCTTTTTAAACTTAAAAAAGATAATTTGACCTGCAAACTGCCCTCAAGCTACACATTTATAGCAACTCTGTTATAATCTTGCTGTTATTGACAGTCACTGTTAGCAATTTCTTCAACTTTAAATAAACATGGAAACCTCACTGAAATGAGTGAAACAAATTTCTGTGTAAATACACCTAGAATTGAGAAGTAAAACTAAAAACCCAAACTGAATTACCCAGAAATGGAACTTCCATATAAACATTCTTTTAACTATAAATTCATTTCTTACTTTTTTTGAAAAATCGAAGTTCATGTTATTCTAAACACCCTTAAAAATGTTAATAAATGAACAGGACTACTTCAACTACAGAAGATGGCAAATGGCTTTGGTCAATGCATAGCTCAAACTGATTAAAGGATCAATCCTTATTTAAACTATTTAACAGTAACAGTTTGTATTAAGCTGTTCATATCATTCCATTGAATACTATCTCAAAATGCCTCACCTTTTGTCTATTGGATACTATGCAGTGATGCTTGATACTATGTAGGTAATGGAACACTTTTTGATGCATGTTGGTTTGTCATGTGCTAGCAAATTTAAAATCAGTTTCCAACACTAAAACAAATTATCCAATCTCAGTGTTGACTGGAGTCATTATGTAACAAAAGCTTTGCTATATTAGATTTACACCTTGCTTCCTACTAGTGAGCCTGATATATTAGTAAAATAAAGCAGTGCATTCATTACATGGCTTTGCATAAACTACTTTCTGGATTACATATGCACTTAATCTATACCCATCAAAGAAAGATGTGCAAAGCAAATTAGCATAATTTGGGGAGTTTATAAGAATTTGCCACAATAGCAATAAGCATGTTTAAGAGAAAACACACTACGGCTTGCACTCAGCTCTTAGAGTTTTAAGACCACATATTCTACAAAGACAAATCCAAACCTACCACTAGATGTTACTCTACAGCGAGCTGCAGCAAATTACAACTCCTTGGAGTATACCTTAGGACATAATCCCAGAATTTGCAGTGCACACACTGGCCTATGTCCTACTTTGGCCCAGTGAAACAACTTGGGTAAAGGGATAAAAGAAAAGATAAATTCCATTTAAATCAGTCTGTATGCAGATGTAAATGACAGCTAGTTTTATTTTTTTAAAGACTTAAGAACACATGATGATGGGCCAAGAGTCACAGATCAGGTGTACAATCAATACTTATCAATACTTATGAAGAATTAAGATTAGAAAGTGTCTCACAGATGGAGTCCAAAAATGACACTGGTATGGAAGATTTTACATCCATTTATTTCATCCCATGGCCATTTAAAGCATAATAGTCAATACATTTCTAACACTACAGAGAAATACCAGGGTGACCAGAGTATATATATACAAGCCAAAAATTAAAAAAAAATATGGATAGCTGAGTAAGAGTATGTATTCAGAATGGAATCCATTGAACCTCATTCAGCTCAGATTTTGTTCTTCAGGGAACAAGGTGCTAATGTGCCACTCGCTCCTAAAATAAGTATAATTGCTTCTAAAGCAAGTTACAGCTGAAAACAGAGGGAAACAAGTTAAATGTAACACTAAATTTCACCTATAAACCTAGGAACAATGCTTCTTTGAATCAATTTCCATCCTCCAACATTAATACTCTGTTATTTGTTTTTACAAAAGCCTACTGTTTTATTAAGGCCTATTTTGCCCTGAGCAGCAAGGTGGAAATTAGCCCAAATGTCTAAACAGTTAAAAGGCAAGCACCAAGTGACTTTTATAGACAAATATAGCAATTTTTGTTAACTTATGTATAGTTGGGAGTAATATACAAAAAGTATTGCTCATTCATTTGGTAGAACAAACACTTTTTTTTTTTTACTCTAGCCCAAATTTTCAGACAGGTTGTATAAAGTTAGGCACTGAAGTAATGTTGAAAATGATTAAGAACTTGCATGTAAGATTGGACCTTTTGCTGTCTTGACACCTGAATTTTGGTGTCCCTGTTGGAAAACTCAGGCTCAGACCCAAGACATTCCAAACAACCACAGCTAAAGTGTCAAGTCAACTCAAGCTAAGAAATAACAATCTAATATACTATAAGGCGATCCTCAAGGATTTGATTACATACATACCCATTCTAGCTGAAGTCAACTGGTGCAAACATGTTGTGAACACATTCTGGTCTCTATCTAGTTTCTCCTCAGAACTCAGTATTAGCCAATCAGGTGTCCACAGTGGCATGGCCAGTTTAAAATCCAATTCACATCACTATTTAGAAGGCCTTAAAGATCTTCTTTCTACAGATATAAGTTTTAATAGGGCCAGGAGACCATGCAATCTATACTACAGGAATTGAGAGTAATGTTAAGTGGCAAACAAGTGCCTTCCTTATACAAATTTAAACAATACAAGTAATTGACTAAGCTATCAAGAGTATCCAGAAAAAGAAACACAACCAAATTCTACATTTTATTCACATTTATTTTTTCGCTTTTAGTGTGCTCACAGAAAATTAGAACACCTTAAGCAGGAATTTAATAGCAATTTTGTAAGCAAAGTTACATTCCATCTCTAAGTCAAATTGGTCAAAGCTTCTCCAGTATTTACAAAAAACATGATAGACATGATGCTACACAAAAACCATTGCATCTGAAATTGTTTTTTCTTTTTATTTTCAAAGACAACTGGAAAAAGAAAGCATTGTCTGCTGTCATCAAAAACATACCACAGTATAAACAGTAACCATTCCACTTATCACAGCTTGGTTGAGTTTAAAATAGTGTGTGGTTTTTGTTTTTTATTTTTATTTTTAAAGGTCCAAGATTACTGCAATTTTACAAAAAATGGGCAGGGTGGAAAAAGTTGCAAACTTAATGTGCTTCTGGATATCAAGATTTGTTTTTATACAATAGTCACAGTTAAAAACACCCTGCTGGTAATACATAATTACACTTTATTAAGGTCATAAACCAGCAATAAACAATAAAGCCTATACAACTTGTATTTCTACTTAATCACTGACTGGTACAGCTAACATGAGATAAGTGAAAGTTCCTATGGTTTAAATGAATTTCCTAAGACTATGATTTTTTTTTTTAATCTGAGTATTGGATTTTTTCTTCTTTCTTAATCAAGACTTGTAGTGTTGTAAACCTTATAGAACATCTGCCTCACAAAATACATTGTAATAACTTTCTTTTTTTAAAAAAAAGACTAACCCCTTATTTCCTGTGGCACATTTTCTTGGCAAATTATCTGCACCACTAAGTCCCCAATGTGACCCCTATCACTTCATTTGCTATCCCTTATTGACTCCTCCAACTCCTTCATATATGGGCATGTCCATAGATTGACAGAGAAAAGAAAGTTTACATTTTGAATAAAGATGCGAAGTATGCAATAAACATTAATACTGATGTAAAAAAAGAGGAACAAGGCAAAGGGAGGCATTTAGTCTCTCCTCTACCAAGTTGGAATGGTGGTAACAGAATGATCTGAGATGGGATCTGTGGGTAGAGACAAAAAAAAGAGAGACATCTTTTAAATCAATCCCTGGTTGTAGACAAGTTCTCCAAAACCAGTACCTGGCACCACTCCAAACAAACAAACGGGGGGGAAGAAAAGTTCAATCATCTCAAAATTGCCATTCTTTTCGTTTCCTTTCTTACTCTGCCGACTCAGCGGGTGGAGCTTCTGGACTAGACTCGGAGGCAGCTTCCTGTGAAGGAGCCGCTGGCCCCGCTGCCGCCGCTGCTGGCTCCTCTGCTTTGGCTGCCTCTGGGTCAGCTGAGGTGGCTTCGGTGGCAGCACTTGGGACGTGAGCCGCCGGCACCTCTTCAGGTTTCTCCTCGGGCTTCTGTTCTTCGGCAGCCTTGGCCTCTTCTCCTGCCGGCTTCTCTGGGGCAGTCTCTTCCAGCTGGGCCTCCTGGGAGCCCCCGGTCTCCTCTTTGGGGTCCTCCGTGCTGCTGCCAGCAGCAGGGGCTGAAGGCGACACCTCTGGAGCAGCCTTGGTCTCCTCGCTGCCTGCAGGCTCCACATCGGCCCCTGCAGTGTCAACTTTTCCCCCTTCCGAAGCAGCCGCCCCTTCATTCTCCACTCCTTCCCCAGACTCCTTTTTGTTTTTCTTAAAAGAAAAGCCACTTAGCTTAAAAGACTTCTTGAAGGAAAAGCGCTTCTTTTTTTTTTTCGGGGTCTCATTACTGGAAGATGGGGTTGCTCCCTCCTCGGTCTTGGAGGAGGACTCCCCTTCAGCGGGCGAGGCAGGGTCTGTGCTCTCCGCTTCGGCGGTCTCCTTTTCAGAGGCAGGCTCAGACGGGCTCTGCTCTTCCTTGACTGACTCCTCCGCTGGCGCACTGCCGTTTGCCTGGACTTCCTCCTTGCCGGCCTCTGCAGCTGCTGGGGAAGCATCGCCATTCACCTTCACGTGGCCATTCTCCTGGAAGATGAAAAGGACTGTTAGTGGAGGGCAAGCTCTCTTGGGCCCAGCGCAAGGCAGTCTCCGGCTGGACTTCATCTCCCAGAAGCTCTACCCTCTGGGGGATTCTGGGAGTCGAACTCCAATCTGGAAGGCCAAACACTGCCTGCCACTTCTCCGAAGCAGAAGTGGAGCGGCTCAGTCCTGGAACCCTGTCCCCAGCAGCCTCACTTTGGTGTAGTGGTTAAGGCCCCAGGCTAGAAACCAGGACACTGTGAGTTCTAGTCCTGCCCTAGGCATGAAGCCAGCTGGGTGACCTTTGGCCAGTCACTCTCTGTCAGCCCTAGGAAGCAGGCAATGGCAAACCATTTCCACAAAACCTTGCCAAGAAAACTGCAGGGACTTGTCCAGGCAGTCGCCAGGAGTCAAGGCTGACTCGAAGCCACCAAAAAAACAAACAAACAAACAAACCAGCCAAGGATTACAAGCTGTTAAGAGAGGCAGGGCAAGAACGAGTCAAATTCCTTGTCTGTGGCAGCACGTTGCCGCAGGCCTTCCCGCTGCTTTCTTGGAGGAAAGCGCGTGACGTGTCGCCAAGGCTGTGAAGAAGGGAGAACGCGCCACCCAGAGCTGAGCCAAGCCGAGCCAAGCCACGCCCCACGCCTTTCCTCCAGCTCATCTCTTAAGGGGGCTACGCGGCGGGAAGACCGCGTCATCTCGAGACACATCGCACGGCCCTCGTCCGCGTTCCCCCTGCGCGACCGATCGAAGCCGCTACCAGCGAGCGCCCGCCTCTAGAGGGCACTGTGGCTCCGTCTTGCACAGCTCGAGGCCGACGGTGGGACAGCCCTGAACAACGCTGAGGGAGGAGCGAGAAGGGCGAGCGAAGCGTCGCTTGCGCCTCGGCCAGAAGCGGCTTCAATGAGCGAACAAAGCTGCCCGTCGCTTCTCCAAGCCGTTTTCCTTTCTCCTATCACCTTCCTCAGTTCCAAAGCAGAAAACGGGCAACCTCCTTTCCGCCTTGGTTTAATCAAGGCAAGAGGCGCTGCCGCCACTCACGATCACATCTGTTGCTCGCGCGTCTCTGGGCTGAGCGCGCCTCAAAGGTTCTTTCTGGAGCAACTACAGGGTGGCATAGCGCGGCCAAGCTGGCACTGGCCGAGAGCACGGGTGGTACACGTCTAATGCCCTAGACACACTGGAACGAGCACAAAGCGCCTGGAGACGGGGCGGATTACAACACCCTCGCAAGCCCCAAAAGTGTCCCCGGTTCATGCCGCGGCGAAGGACACACGCGAGCCAGTTCCCCAGGAACTGCGCCAATTTACATTCGCACACGCAACGCCTCTCCGCATTCTCATCCTAAAGTCGCCAAATTCCAGAAGAGCAGCCGCGTTAAACTGGCTACAGCGAAAGGGAATTAAGAAGAGGCCACCAGAGTCCAAGCTTAAGCTTTGAGTAAACCCAGCCAGCAAGATGGAGAAGGACAGTTTACGCACGACAGCCCCTTCCTCTATCCGCGGACAACTCTCCAGCGCCCCTAACCTCAGTCTTGCTTTCAGGTATCTCCGGCTGTTCCATCAAGATCCACTAGATCTCCCTTACGCGCCAAAGGCGGGGATGGGGGCAACAGCCGGTTAAAGTACAGGAAACCGCGGAGAGCACATTCAATTCAGCCATCAAAGCGCATACATACAAAAAAAAGGGGGGGGGTAAAGCGTTCCTGCGGAGACCAGCTATCAAGAAGAGGACATCCTACAGTAGGCAAGAATCTTGCATTGTCCCCCTTACCACTGCATTACACATACAACTGGTTCAAAAGAAGATCCCACATAGAAACGGTGCCATAAAAAGCCACTCCTATCTGTTTTAAAGAGGGAGTTGTGATCAGTTTAAAAGCCACGCACCCCCTCCCCGAAAGAGAAAGGGGAAAGCAGAATAAACACTGCACTCAGCCCAGAAACCAGTAACAATCCATGAGCCGCTCCTCTTCTTACCTGTCCGTTCGCCTTTGAGGGAGATGCAGCTACCGCTTCTCCGGGTTTTTCAGCAGCAGTAGTTTCGCCTTTTGCAGCGTTCTTAGAGAACTGGGCACCCATGCTGGTCTATTCAACAAAGAAACTCGGCAGATCCAAAAGAAGGCAAACAAAGAACAGTAGGTTCGTTCGTATAAATGCTGGGCGACCAGCAGCCTGAAGAGCAGCGATACACACACACACGCGCGCGCGCGCACACACACACACCAGTGGGGGAGGAGGGGGAAAAAGAGAAGAGAGCCGAATATGTTTAAATATATGCACTCCTTTTTTAATAAAGCTGGAGAGGTCAAAAAAGGCAGCAGCAGAGGAAGAAAGGGGGGATAAAAAGGCAAGAAAATAGTCGAGCAAAAATATTAGAAGCCCAAGTTTAGTACAAAAAAAAAGAGAAGTAATAAAAAAAAATCCCAGATTTGTAGCCGTACTGTAGACAAGGGGAAAATGGAGAAATCTCCCTGGTCGCTAATAAGATGCGGAGTCCAACGCCCAAGTGCACAGATGAATGGGCTTCCCAAGCACTGACGGCAGCCCCCACCCGCCGTCCACCAATCAACGCGCCGCCAGACAAAAGAGAGGGCGGGGCCTCCAATTGGAGCGAACAATGGAGCTGCGATTGCAATAATTTGAAATCGGCCTTGGACTGATAATTAATACTCCGAAGAACATAAATAAATTAGTGGCATTAAGACTTGTACTCTGATTTCTTGCTAAAAAGAAAAATCGAAGAATACACGGTGTTTACTGCCCCTACGGTAGTGATGAACAAACACTCCGTAAAAAAAAAGGGGGGGAGAGGATTTTGACTTGCAGGGCTGGTAGCCTCAGTTTGGTGTCTTGAGTCTCTCCCCCTCCCCACCCCTGTTAAGTTAGAGACAATGGTTTGACTTGTGTGCGTTTGTGATTTCATTTTCTCGCCCCCGCTGCCGCCCCCTCTATTCCTCCTCCAGCCCACTCCAGCTTCTCCAGGAAAAAAAAAAATCAACAGATAGGGAGGGTTGGTCCTTTCCCCCCTTTAATTGGTTGCAATTGTTCAATTCTCCCAATTTGGAAGGTATTTAAACCACGTAGATCGAGTTTCGCTAAGGGAGATCATGAGTTGAAAATTATGAGGTCTGTAGGCCAGATGTGAAAAATGCTTAAAGCAGCTGCTGCTGTTACCTTGGCGTTTGCATAATCCCTTCCCCCAACAATACAGAGTGGGAAAAAAAATGCGAGGAGCCTACGGCTCTAATTAAATTTCGCTGCCTGATTAGCTTTGATTTCAATCTTTTTGGAAACTGCCGAGAATGCGAAACCATTTTTTTTAGATGAGGAAGCTAGTACAGTAGGAATGTCCGTTTCTCTGTGTGTGCCTAAATAGCATCCACGTGTAACTGAAAATGCTTCCAGCTCAATGGAGCTCAGATCTAAATCGTTTTATATGTTGCTTGTCGGAGCCATGATGGTTTGTATGACAATTCCAAGATTCTGGATTTCGAAAGAAAGGGGCGGCTTATCTTCAGCAAGAGGCAGCAGATCCTATCAAGAGTTTCTCATTTCCCCACAACCCCACATCAGTGCGAGCAGATGCGCTTAACTGCCTAAGAGTTCATCTCCAGCTTAATCCTTGCTGAGTTGCTTCTTCTATCCCTTGGGTTTAAATCACTACAGTGGAGCCATAAGAAATGTCGGGGAAAAAAATCTCTCGCCTCGTTGCTTGCAAAGCACGTACCAAAGGGGGGGGGGGTCGACCGAATTACGTATATTCTCTCGAAAACGTTATTAAGAAGCCGGTGGGCTGTTGGTTTGAAAAAAGCAGAGAGAAAGAATTCAAGATTAACGGCATATACTTTTTCTCTCCCCTCCCCCTCGTTTCATTGTGTGATGAGTGCAGATTAATGCATTTGCCGCTATTTCAGACCCCCTTCCCCGGTACTGCCAACATCCTAGTATTTTTAGCAAGATGGCACTCAGTCAAGGAATATTTCATTTCTTGCGGGCAAAATACACCACAAGGCATTTGTTTTTTACATCAAACTCCTCCTTCCTTCCTCATTGCCATTTCTCCCCCGCGGCATTCTTTCAAATACAATTCCTTTCTCCAGTTTAATCTACTCCGGGAATATGGATCTCCTGATGGAAAACCATTCGTGCAAAACGCGTTCCTTGTGTTCTCATCTTCATTTTTCTCCCTTTTGAAAAGGGGAGGGAACACGCTGCTTCAATTCGATGAATTATTCACTCTGTATATTCCCCTAAAGCTGGCTTTTTTTTTTTTTTTTGCAGACATGCATAGTGCCAACAAGCATAGCTTATCGTCCTTTAGGGAACCCGGGCAGGCAGTCGGCAGAGCTAGTGGAAGAAAACCGACCCCTTTTGTGAACATGTGGCACTCCCGAACCGAAACGTAATCTGGATAAATCCATTAACATCCAGGCGCTTGTAAAATGCACTTTGGAGCCTGTTGATTTTCTTCACTAAGGGAAAAAAAACCGCGGTTACGTTCCATCTGCATTATCTGGTATCTCTTGGTTTAAATTGCTGCGAATTCTGTCTAGGAGGCGGCTAGAGGCATCTCTTCCAGCATCTGCATCAAAGGGGGTGGAGAGGACAAACTGAGCTAGTCTGGTCCCCCCCCCCTCCTCCTCCTCCTCCTCCTCCCCTTCTCTTAGTCTCATTTGAGAAGCTCGGCTCCTTTATTGCTTCTTTGTTACCGGCTGCATTGCTTTTTCAGGGTGCCTATTTACACGGTATCGGCTAGTTTCCTAGGTGACAGCCAGGGAAGATTCGCAAGGGAGGGGCTCGCGTGAGCAAGGCGCTAAAGGAAAGAGTTGCTGAAAAGCCCAACAGATGGACCCTGAAGGGGAGGGAGGGGGCCCGGGCGCGCGGAGGAAGATGGGCTGACCCCAGGCGGGGAGGAGACTCCAAGAGGGACCGGTTGCGAGCTGAAGGAGCAGTTGATCAAGCCATTTGAACTGAGTTCTTCCATTGCTCGATCGGGTTTCCTCGCCTTTCTTGGAAACGCACATTACGAGGGGTACCGAAGGAATATGTTCTGGAAGGCTGTTGCTGTAAGAGAAGACGCGGTTGGCGGGGCTTGGGACACGAACCGGAATCATTTATCTAGGCCTAGAAACAAAGCCAGTAAATGAAAGGAAAATGGCGGGAGGTGGGAGAGAGAAAAACTGGGGAAGGAGGTAAAACCACACACGTATTAGGAAGAGAGTTGAGTGAGAGAGTAAGAGCAAACGGCAGTCTTTCACTAAGCTCGTGCTTTTCAGAGCCACTAGATTCATCTCCTTTTTGGAAAAGATGTGAATTCATGGCCTCAGACATCTGGCTGGTTAGTGCACAGTTTCTTCTGTTGGGGCGCAGGAGATCCTTTTAGATGAACTTGGGAAGAATTGCTGCCTCTTCTTTCTGTTGCAATTCTGTGGCTGCTTGAGAAGCAGAATTGGGAAGTCTGGAATTTCCTCACACAGGTGCAATCTCTACATCTCCTATCTACTGCTTGGAAATGGAGAGGATTTAGTTGCTTCTTTCTAAATAACCATACAAGTATTCTACTATTCCTGTAAAAACATAGCAGTTTACACTCTTATTATTATTATTATTATTATTATTATTATTATTATTATTATTATTATTTTACAATGACAACCCTGAGAGAGTGTCTGACCAGAAGTCACTCAGTGAGCTTCCTGGCTGAGCAAAGGTTTGAATCTGAATCTGCAAGTTAAAGTGATTTCACAACATGCTTACTTGTAGGTAGCTAAACCATGGTTTCCTGAATTGGTCCAGTTGCCTCTGTTTGCTCAACATACTGAACCACTAGATAGCCACACATGGCTGGATTCACACAACAGGCTGAGTCACAAATTAACCAAGTTTTAGTTTAAGTTGTATGAATCCAGCCACTGGCTCTTAAGTGTTTTGCTACCTTGCTCTTATAGTCATACCTTTTTAGTAATGTTTAGGTTAGAGCAATTGCTTACGGAAGGGGGTGTTGGGTAACCAAGGGCACTGTGAATTCAGCAGTCACATTGCTTTGCTCTGAGGCCTCCACTACTTCCTATAAATGAGAGAACCAGCTTCCTCATTTCTTTGATTTATATTCTGCCTTACATTTAGGAGACATACATAGTGCTCCTTTCTCCTATTTTTCTCCCACAACAACCCTATGAGAAAAGTAGCTGACAGTGACTGACCCAATGCCATGGGTGAGCTTCCGTGTCTTAAGCTAGACTTAAACCTAGTTCTCCCGGTCCTAGTCCAAAACCTTAACCATTGCACCACTCTGGCTCTCAAGTTATATTTCCCCAGTGGAAAATGCTGTTACATTTTTACCAGTCAAACCAAACTCCTAAATCTATTTTAGGTTTGCAGTCTTATGTACACTTATTTGCAGCAAGTGAAATCAGCCCTGAAACAAGTGACTAAATGTAGGTTTTGCTAAACATCAGGAAAAGATATGTGTGTTTATACCTTTTTTTAAAAAGGTTGAGTATCAGAATATAACAAGTCTGGTGGAAATAATTTGAAATAGAAGGCAAAAGAAAGGAAGATCATTTAAACATTCATTGAACAGTCATGCCACAAAACTCCAATACATGTGTTATAAGCATCAGCCATCAATGTATCATGCCTTGCTCCCTAAGGATTTTACAGTGCTTAATTAATTGAGATATAAATGTAAGATATACACAGAGGGAACACTTACGATTCCCAGCAGCAAGAAGATACTGTTTAGAAAATTTATTTTCTGATCCTGAATACATTATGGGGAAAGAAGTACCAATGCTTTTGGAATTTGCTTTTGCATAATTCTATTTATCCAGTTTGTATCCTTTTTTTCTTTGAGGAGCTCTAGCGAAGGATCTGCAGTGCCACCTTGTTGCATAAGACGGGGAGATGTTATGTAAGTCAGTCAGCTTCCGAGCACATCAACCACGGCACTCCTAGCCCCCACACAAAGGTAGGCAAAGCCCAAAACTAACACTTTGGTGTTGCATTTTCAGGTGACCTTATAATTAGCTTAAAAAATAAACTTGGAAATAATACTCTACCCAAGATATAATTTCATACATATGATCTTAAGTTAATAGACGTGGAATTATGCTTGGGGTGGGCAAGAAGAAAGAAAAGGCACTTTCAGTTCATTTTACGTTAATTATTAGTGTATGTACTTTGGTATTATCTCTGCATGGCTTGGCAACTCTACAGGTTGCATGAGATCCCCGAGCCAAGTTCCCCAAATATAGTGCTACCAAATTTCAGTAGAAAACAGCCAGATTACAGCTATGGTATTTCTTGCTGAAAGAACAGGCATGTTGAGCTTCTGAAGTGCCTGTCTCACTTACTAGTGTAAAAAATAACTCTCCTAAATAACAGCCCCACGCAAAAAGTAGGGTGGAAATTGTAGCCCTCCCCTGTGGCCTCATAGACATCCAAAGTCTTCTATGATTTGCAACCAAGTGTAGACCTTGGATGCAAAATGATTGCCTACTTCTGGTCTCTGTTCACTGACTGAGAGTAGTTTTCCATGGTTTCAGATGAGTCTTTTCCCCAACTCCAGTGAAGTAAGGACCAGGAGATGCTGGTGATTGAATTGGTAGATTCCTTCATGTAAATCATGTGCTCTGTCTTTAGTCCTAACCCAAGCTGGGATTAAGCCTTCTGCTAAGCCATGTTTTGAATATGTTTTATTGATTAAATTACAATTAGGGTTGTAGTTTATGGTTTAAATTTAGTACACTGCATGAACCTAATCTAAGTCTTCACATTGGTTCTTCCATAATTTGTAAGGACCAGGATACTGGACATTCAGAATTGCTTACATTGGTACAGTCATACTGCCTGAAGAACTACATAATCAACCTTCTTCATAACATATAACAAAAAGAAAGGAGAATTATGTATTTGGCTGCAGTAGAAGTTATCAACAGTGGATCACCTTTACAACACCCATCAGTATTGTCTGTGGATAGAGGGATATCTGCTAATTCTTCCTGGTTTTAAAGGAATCCAACAGTAGGAAACGTGTTTGATCAATTGTAATTGATTTACCTCAGTAGTGTCACACAGACCAGCCAGGCAAAGTGGTAAAATTGATGGCATTCTAGCATTCAGGCTTCCAAATTCAGAGTTCAAATGTCATCTGGTGACTCTGGGTGGTTTAACTGTTGTTTCCCATCTGTAAAAATAGCCTTGGAATTTTAGCATGCTGTTATGTGTGGGCAAAAATGCAGATAGAGATAATAAACCAATTTGGTAAATTGCAAAGTGCTATACATGTGATTAATTATCATGCCAGGTTTTAAGTCTTATATTCCAAGGGGAGCATATCATATAAAACATGCTATAAATATCAATTTTCACAGTTCTTAGTGCTGTGAGCCAGGTTCAACATTTTTTATTTTGCAGAAAAGGGACTCAGATTCTTAAATGCGTTGCTGAGACCAAATGTTAAGTAATTAACACACACACACACACACACACACAAAAGGCACATTAAGGGGCCACAACCTCCCATTTGAAGCTTTTAAATGACTCCTCAAATCAAGAACACATAGAAGCATACTATACTTTAAACCAATATGCTGTTATTTGTGGTGTTAAGTTTAAAGTGAGCTTCTTCTAAAGAAGGGCATATTAGAAATCAGTTTTGTTTCAGTCATCAGATACTGCAGAAAGAACAAAAGACCAGGGGGAAAAGTTAACACCTTATATATTAAGAGGTAGTCAAGTCCACTTGACTACTGCATGTAAAGTATCTTCCAGAGATGTTGTACCTTAGAGACACAGGGTAGGCAAAAGTAATGAAATTGCCTTCATTAAAGGATGCTCTGTGCCTGGGACTCATTTGGATAGGTAGCAACAAAATTGCTTTGGCTTTCATAGAAATAAAATGCAGGAGATAGGTGATTTGAGTTTAGAACAAATTGTCTTGTGTTCCAATAGCAGAAGTATAGAAGTACAAAGAACCTTGTGAGCTGAGATTAAAATTTGTATTGATTCTGTCTTAAACTGACTATAGAAAGTGTTATCATAATTGTGATGCTGTGTTCAGGGATTATGCTGAGCCAAAAATGTGATCTTGGTTTAGTGTGTTGTAAGAGCATAGTTGATGTGGCTTATTCAACAAACTATAGCTGAGCTACTGGTAGTCACCATCCATGACTTTCCAAGGCAGGATTGGCCAATGTGCAAATATTTTCCCTGCTGCTCCCTGGAGGTGGGGAATGATAAGGAAGGGGGCTATAGAAAGGCTATGTGGTTGGCCAGTGTAGAGGCAGAAACCTTGGGCACTGCCCTGCCTCATAATTCTTTTGTTTGATTGCTTTGGTAGGGAGGAAAAAAAATAACACTGATGATTGTGCAGGGAGAGTGGCATGGTTGCTCCTCGATTCACACCTGAAGAGCTGCACTTTGGCTTCAGGAGGGAAACTTGTTTATTTAAAATGGAAAAAAAAAAAACTCCTCTCACTCCTATGGGTGGTACGTGTCTTCCTCAATCTCGGGTCCTCTATCAGAGGCCTGGGAGTTTGAGGGTTCTGCGCAGTATCTTAGCTGTTCCTAGCACTGCATTCTTCTGGACAGAGAGCTCTGATGTTGTCCCTAGGATCTATTGGAGCCACTCTCCCAGTTTAGGAGTCAAAGCCCCAAATGCTCCTACCACCACTGGGACCACTTTGGCCTTTACTTTCCACATCCTTTCTAGTTCCTCCTTCAGGCCCTGGTACTTCTCCAGTTTCTCATACTCCTTCTTCCTGATGTTGCTGTCACTTGGCACTGCTACGTCTATCACCACCACTGTCTACTACCACGATGTCTGGTTGATCGGCCAGTACCTGCCTGTCTATCTATCTATATATATCTCCACCCATCTTGCTAAATGCCTTGTAAATGCAACTCTGGGAGGCTAACAGAAATTAAAAACAATACAATAAATAAGGAACAACCAGAGCAAAAAACTTACCATGGCCATCAAGGAAACCATTGCAACCAGCAAATGTGGGCTCAATTACTTTCCTGACCCCTATGGCAGGTCTTAAGGACTTTCTTAAAGGCCAGCAGCAAGTGAAATCAGCCAACTTAATCTTGGGTGGTATGGTGTTCCAAAGGACGGGTGCCACGTCAGAAAATGTTCTTCTGCCAAGGAGGTTTTTGTATGGCAGGAGTTATCCCACAGCTCCAGAGGGAATTCTTCCAACCTATCTATTTTCTGTGCAGCAGTTTTCCAAGACCTTTGCCATTCCTATGGTATGATGGTGACACAGTGATAGTGCTTGTCTAAGGCTGATGCAGCCCTTACATTTGGAAGAGTCTTAGCATCAGTTTTCAACTTGGAAAAGATATTCAGGGAATATCTTTCTTCATATGCAGAGCAGCACCTGAAATTGAGACATTTCATTTCTTAACTCAACTTTCCAATTTCATTTGGCAAGTTAATTTGAATCAGAGCTTTGACTCCTCACACAGAATAGTTGCATAGCCATAATGGTCTCTGATGAAACACAACACATTTAAAATATGTTTTAGAAGGTTGTAAAGGGAAAACTTTTTCAAGACTTTGGATCACATCAACTATTTGGTGCAGTTTATATTTTCTTTTTATAATTTAATTCCCAAAATAAAATTCCAAAAGTTCCATGTTGTTTTCCCTCATAAAGTTATTTCTTTTTCTCTCCCAGCGTTACAGTACTGTATAGTACAGTTCAAAGCATTAAATCTTGTTATCTGTTATATTAAAACTGAGATTGAGCCATTTACCAATATTTACCTTTATAAAATAAGTTCAACATGGTTTCCTAAGGCAGCTCTGCATTGTTTGTATGTTTCATATAATAAGAAGATGACAGTTCAAGACAACATAGCAATGATTACCTTACATCTGTTGGCCTAAGGAAAAGGATGCTTTTCATTAGGAGATATATCAATCATTGCTGTAAATGTGAATTTTTTTACTCAGATTTCGCTTAACCTGTTATCTTCCATGTATATTGGGAATCTCAACCATATCTACTCAGGTTGGCTAGGAATTTTAGGAGTTCTAATCCCAATATATCTGGAAAACATCCAGTTGAAGAAGCTTGCCTTAACACTGGTCAATATTTCTGTGTAGGAAAAAATGTGATCACCACAAGTGGTTGTGCCTGTCATGCGTTCCATGCCTGTTGGAAAAAGGCATTGGCTGGGTTCATAGGTCGTGCTAACCCACAGTATGGTTTGTTTAGTTTTTGCATAGGATATTGTGTAAAGCCAGGCATCATGGTATAGGTTATAGCTTAATGTGATGCCTGAACCCAGCCACGGTGACTTTTAAAACAAATCAGGCTTAAAACAAACTGTGGCTTAATGTAATGTATAAACCCGGCTATTGCCTAGGTCTCTGCACAGAGATCCACTTATTGGTTAAGACTGGAATTCTGTATGCACTTTTGTGGGATGAAATCCCTTTTGAATTCAGTGGGAGGGCTGGCTGTCCACCATCCTATTGTTCTTACTTAAACAGAAAACATTTGTAAGGAATATTCATTTGGCATGAGTTGCTCTTAGGAAATAAAAAGAAATGGCTAAGTAGTTGTTGAGCTTTGCAGAACTCTTGAACCACTGAAAAAGAACATACAGAGATCAAGATGTGGGACATATATAAATGTAACTTTTGACTTGAATTCTTTCAGAATGCTTGTCATTTAATATGATTTTTATTGGGCCAAAGGTCTATAGCAGTGTATCTCAACCTTGGCAATTTCCAGGCGTTTGCACTTCAACTCCCAGAATTCCACAGCCAGCATGCTATTAATGAGAATTGTGGGAGTTGTAGCCTGTACACCTGGGATTTGCCATGGTTGGGAAACACTGGCATAATTAATTGGTGTAAATTAACACAGGACACCTGCAACAGAACATGGCTGTTTAGTTAATGCATTAAAACACTTCATGATCATGTTGACAAATAGGCTTTGGCTGGAAAATATACAAATATATACAAATATATTCAACTAGTGCTAATGGGACTGAAACCACAACTCACTTGGAAATGAAGAGGTGGCTGAAGGTATAAATATGGCATGAAACTGATAGGACCATGGCTGGTGTTTCACCAAAGCTGAGAGCACTTTTCCCCACAAGGACAGTCTCACACACATTCTTTGAATATGGTAAGTGTGAACCATCTCTTGTGAATAAATGAATAGTTATTGTTTAGTTATTTGGCAAATTATACGTGATTAGGAAATAGAGTGTTCAGTAATGATTTCAGAGTTCAGAATGTGACACCCAGAGAGACAGATAACTAGGAGCAGAAAGCTGGAATTGGATAAGTCTGAAGATTCTTAGGTTTCCATTGTTTTGTGGGAAAGAGTCTGATTTGGGAATATGTTTGTTTCTCATATATTTTCTTGTGCATTTGTAAATAAATTGAAAACAAACAATTTATTCCCAGCGATCATTCTCATCCAAACAAAACCTAGCTATGTACTGTAGCACTACCTCTGGGCTTTCTACCAGTCAGGGAAAAAAAAAGGTACTTATATCTTTTAGGAGATTTCCAGTATTGAACATTTGTGGAAAGTCTTCTAATTCTCCAACATTGTTTGTAACAGGAGGGAACTCATTTATCACAAATTGCCAGTTTTTATTAATAAGATCCATTACTTGTGAAGCAAATAATTTACATGTGTAAAGGAATTTAGAGCTGGCACTGAGAAGTATGAGAGAGCCATTAAGGAAGGAGTTGGACATGCCAGAGATAGAAGCAAGCATGAGAAAGAAACTCAAAATACTCCCCTCCCCCCCCCCGATTTTGTTTCGTATAAGGTTGGACAGGCTTTCAAGATTGTGTTAATAGATCAACAACAATAAAGGAACGTTCTTATAATCCCTGCAGTGTCTGTTTCTTGACCTGGCCTACCTTGACAAGGATAATAGCATGTAAAAATATAATAAAAGTCATTGTGCCATTACTTGAAATGCTTCATCAGGCTTGCCCAACTTGAGGTATTAGAGTCAGAGTTCGTGCACCCCTGATGGGCTTTCCTCTCTGGTGACCTTCCTTCAGAGCCCAGAATTCAATCTCTCATGGACACTGGAATTCTTGACTTCTTTCTTCAAGCACAGAGTCGGATTATGCAGGTTGCAATATTCTTCACATTTTAATTAAATGAATTAGTTGAAAGTACTCAAATTGAAGAAATCTGTATAAATGTCATCCCTTATAAAACTCAAATACACATCCAGATCCATCTGGTATATATTAATGTTTCTCCAAGATACAATATAATCTGTAAAATGGAAAGTCTACCAGAATCCAATGGAGCATGACAAACTTCTCACCAAAGAAGTATGGTAATTGGAGATACTGAAAGAAACAGTGACTACTGAGAAGCATAAATCAAAATAGTTTTTCCTCTCCCTTAGATGATTCTTGCAAACTCAACATCTTTTCCTCATGCTGAAGGCAAAGTTCCCTTCTTACCCACTGGACTGCAGATGGATTGCATCAATCCTCAAGCAATACATGTGGTTTCCCTTCTGACAAAAGCAGATGGCTATTCCCTTTAGTCAATTTCTGTGCTGTTGTTACCAGATGGCACACAAAATGTTTGGTATTCCAATGCAGAATGATCCAAGTCTCCTTACAAGACTCATCTGTACCCCTAAGTATCTGTCTGTTCATCATTATTATCCATCATATAAATAATACAACTTGATAGTTTATTATGGAATGTATGATGTTAAAGTCCATGTTGTTTTGTTTTCTTTTTACAGAGAAAAGTGTTACACTCTAAAAGACCAGCACAATAAACTTTCTCACCATTATAAAACCTCAAATATCCTGAATTTATCTTTAGAAATTTTAAAATACACAGATATTTGCTAAACCTAGCACATTTACCCATATTTACAAGCAATGGCACAAAACCTGACAACTGGAAATGCCCACATTTTGGTCTGACAGCAAATAAAACACATTTGAACTCAGCATGGCAACCATAACAGAAGTGTGATAAGAATAACATAAATATCTTCATAAAAGGGACAATATAAGAAGACATGACACTGTTTCCATGTCTTCTCACAAGGTCAGAGGCATTGGATAAATAAGGTATTAGGATATCTGCCCATCAAAAGTGCTGAAGGAAAGAGATTGAAAGGTCAATATGAAAGGCAAAATGTAAGCATTACAGTAGGAGAAAGGTAGGAAGTAGATGAAACTTGGAGACCTTAGAATCTCTGGCTAAGAAAAGCTATGGGACAAAATTGTATGTAACTCCATGTCCCAACTATTTAATAATTATTTCAGTGTGATAAAGATTCATTTAGTAACAAAAGAAATAACACAGGAGGTGTTTCGTCAGAATCTTCTTCCAGATAGAATTAAGAATGTGTCTTCCAGAATTAATAGTGTCAAAAGTACTGATGTAGAACCAAGTTGTAGCCTTAGATTGAGAAAGAGGAACCAAGTGTGTAGCTTCATTACAATCTAGTCATTCATGTCTGGTCTAGAGAAATTAAATCTCAGTGTTTTAAACATTTTGCAGGCTTCTCAAGCTTCATTTGTTATAGCTAATGTGAATGTATACACCAAACTCAGTCTTGGTTGCTTTTTGTGAGTGTGAGAGAGAGAATGAGAGAGAGAGATCCCATGAATGGAACAGGAGGACTTCTTTCTATCCAGAGCATGTACTAGCTAGCTTGAGTGGGCATCCAGGGCCTGAAGGAATTTTACATGAATTTTTTTCATATATTCCTCTGAACAAATGACAGCTATTATGGGAAGTAGGATGGAGGTATGCAAGTTGGTCCTACCCATAAGCATCTGGAACAACAAAATATAATGTGCAATCCCTGCCCTTTTGTACTTGTGTTTCAGTGTTAGATGCAAGTACTTAAGTCATGGAATTTGTGCTGTGATGTCACAGTGAATATTCTATCATTTGTTCTTTACCCATCCACCCTTGATGGATGCCTATGATCCCACTTTCAACATGTAACTTCTCTACTTCCTCCTTTTCCAACCTAATTTAAGGTCTGTAATAATGAGAAAAATCTGGGATCTCCATTCAGAGTCTTTTGCAATGCTGAGTATGGATGAATGGGAGGAATAAAGTGATGAACAGTAATTATTAATTTATTAATCAAGTATATGATGTTTTAAGCACAGAACAGAGAATCGCAGCTGATAGATCTTGCTCAACCCATGTTACAGATAGCAGCTTGAAGTGGAGATCTTTTCCATGACATTGTGTAGTTTGGCAAAGACTGGAATGAAACTCTTTTAGGTTCAATGTAACCCTATCAACGGGTATCAGAAATCACAATTCCAACTGCTTGAACAAGACGTTGTGTTATTTGTTCCTTACCAATTTTTGGAAGGCTTATCTTCCGGTTACAAGAGCTCAACATTCAGTTGATTATTGCAATACAAGAGCATGTTTGTGCATGTACACACCTGCCATTCATTTTCATGACGTTTTATACAGGGGAATCTCCCAGTAGATGGCTTACCTTGGGAGCATGTATGTTTGTAGGCATGTGCAGAATTTAGATTTTTCTTCTTGGGCCCTAGAAACATTGGTACCAATGCTGATGAACAAAGAAATTAAGAAAACAAACATCAATAGCAACCAACTGAGCTAGAATGCTTTGAATTTTTCTAAGGTGTGGTGATGTTTCTTGTTTTTGTTTTTAATTCTAATCTCAACATTTTACATATCCTATTTGTTATTACATATTATGTAACATTCACTACAAGGAATTCCTCAAGAATGCCATATACCCTGGAAACGGTGAGTATTCCATCTGTTCAGCAAACTCATCTCCTCCAGCAGACTAATAGCACACTATCATTAGGAAATGTTCTCTGGGGCTGTAGTCCTTAATTAATTTCATTTCAAATTAATGGGCTATGGATTAACTGAGAACCATGACAGTTCAGCTCAGAAATGTAAAAATGAGGCAAAGATAGAAAATGAGTTAAGGTTGGCAAGGAAAGTCAAAATCCAGTAGAAGGATTTCTTCAAATATATCAACAGCAAGAGGAAAACAAAGGACATAGTGGGATCACTGTTTGCTTCAAATGGAGAAATCTTAACAGATGGCCAAGGGAAAACAGAAATCTCATCTCCTATATTGCTTCTGACTTTATGTCAAAGGAAATGTTGATTTGAGCAGCATAGACTGGGAAGGAAAACAACAAGGAAGGGGACAAGTTGTAAGGATGTGGTAAAGCATCTTCTATGTGATTTGAATGCTTTTAAGTCCCCAGACCCTGCTGAAATGCACCTAAGAATACTGAAGGAACTGCCTCAAGAGCTGTTGGGCCTCTATCAATTAACTTTGAAGATTCCTGGAAAGCTGGGGAAGTGTCAAAGATCTGGACGAGACAAAATGTGGTCCATCTCTTTAAGAAAAGCGGAAAAAAAGAGGATCCCGATAATTATTTATCATTATTGCTTTATTATCTGCTTTAATGTCAATACTTGAAAAGATATTTCTCAAGAAGTAATGGTTCTAGATGATTTTCATCCAGTCGCCAACTTCCCCTGTCTAGTGAAAATTGTTGAGTAGGTGATCAGGCTGCAGTTTTCCCTGAAGGAAAAGTTGTATCAGGGGCCTTTTCAGTCATGTTGCAGGCTGGGATGTAGTACAGTGATAGCATTGGAGTTCTGGAAGAGCTGAGATGGGTGGGATGCAATCATCATGGTTCTTCTTGATTTCTTCTTGCTGTTGCTTTTTTTACCATCAATCATGGTATACTTCTGGACTGCCTTTGTGAGTGGGAGGCACTATTTTGTGGTGGCTCTCTTTTCTCTGTGGCCAGTTCCAGTCGGTGTTAATAGGAGGGGAAAGAATGAGTCTGGTGCCACAGGGCTCAACATTCTCACCCCTCCTGTTTAACAGCTTCATGAGGCTGCTGAGTAAGGTCATATATCAGTTCAAGGTTATACTGATCATACACCACTGTATATCTTGACCTCAAGCTGAGCAAGAGATGCTGTGAAAATCTTGTGCTAGTGCCTGTAGGCTATTGGGGCCTGAATGGGGAAGAACAGCTTCAAACTCAACCCTAGGTAAACCAAGTAGCTGTGGGTATTGGGACCACTGGGGCCTGGGGAACTGGATGGGATCACACTTCCCCATTCAGAAATGGGGCACAATTGGGAGGCTCTTCGTGGACTCTTAGCTCCCACTCAAAGAGCAGGTGGCTGTGGCCAGGAAGGTCTTTGCACAGATCGATCTATCTATCTATCTATCTATCTATCTATCTATCTATCTATCTATCTATCTATCTATCTATCACGAATTGATGAACTGGATGAACCCTCCTCATGGCCATTCATGCCTTGGTCACATTGCACATGGATTATTATGTGGTCTACATGGGGCTGCCCTTGATGACCATTCAGAAGCTGCAGTTGTTCCAGAATGCAGCGGCACACAAGCAGTAATGTGGCAAACCTTGGTATGTCTAGATAACATCTCTTCTTCGTGAACTGAACTGGTTGTCAGTAAGCTCTCAGGTGCAATTCAAGGTGCTGGTTATTACTTGTAAAGCCCTACATGGCATAGGACCTAGTTATAACCTTCTCCTGTGGTTTCTGCCTATCCTGTCTGTTCAGCCAGAGATGGCATGCTCTGGGCCCCATCTGAAGCAATGTCATCAGATGGGATCCAAAAAGCATCCCATCTCCATGCAGTACTTGCCTGCTGGAAGGGCATCCCCCCAGAGATTCTAATGGCCCCTGCCCCGTTCTCCTTCAAGTGAGCCTTGAAGACCTGGTTCTTCCCCCCACCCTTTGGGCCTGGATAAATGGAAGCCTCCTTTGGGAAGGTGCGTGTATGAGGCTTGTTTTGAGTTGTTCCCTCCAGGTTAACCATTGTGCTTTTTCTAGTTTGATTGTTTTTTATAGTTCGCTTTTATTGTGGTTGTTACCCAGAGGACAGACAGACAGACAGCAGATAGATGATAGATAGATATTGTAGTAAACAGTAAAGCAGGCTATTTGTAAGCATCTTGAAGACAACATCATGACTGCTAATAGTTAGTATGGCTTTATCCTAATTGGTCATGTGAGACAAATCTTTTCTTCTTCTTTGACACTAATTACTTTAGTGGACATGCTATGGATATAATCTATCTCATTTTCAGCAAAATTCTGACAAGGGTCCATATGACATTCTCACTGACAAGCTGCTAAAATGTGGTTTGGGTAAGATGGGTTTACAACTAGCTAATCAGGCTCAAAGAGTCAACATTTAATGGCTTTACACTGAGTTGGAGAGCAATAACCAGTGGGTCTTACAGAGATCTGTCTTGGAGCCAGGGTTATTCAACACTTTTATTAATGTCCTGGATAAAAGGGCTTGATGGGCTGCTTATCCAATTTTCAGATGACATGAAATTGGGAGGTTTGGCCAACGCTCAGGAAGACAGAATAAAACTGCAATCTCATCTGGACAGGTTGGAAGACTGGGCTAAGAGGAACAAGATGCCCTTCAGTGGGGAAAAATGTAAAGCATTATATTTAGGGAGGAGAAATATAGTACAAGCATACAAGCTGGGGATACATGGGTGGAAAACTATTAGAGAAGGACTTGGGTGTGGACATTAACAACAAGCTGAACATGAGCAGCTATGTGAGGTGGCTGCTAGAACTAAAGTAGTTCTGAGCTGCATCAGAAGAAAGATTGAATCAAAAGCACATGAATCCTTTATTCCACGCTATTCTGCACTGATGAGACCACTACCTGGAGTGTACACTTTATTTCCATAAGGACAATGACAGGATAGAACAGGTACAGAGGAGTGTGATAAAAATGATAAGGCACTTGAGGGCATGCCCTATAAGGACAGATTGAAGGGACCTTGGGATATTTAGTCTAGAGAGAAGAAGACTGAGGAGTCACACGATATCAGCGTTCAGGTACTTATGGGTGCCATAGGGAAGGTGATCAGGAACTATTTTCCATTCCCACAGAAACTAGGGCCAGAAATAATGGGTACAAGTTGCAACCACTCTAGTGGTTTTTGGTTAAATATAAGGAAAAACTTCCTGATAGTAAGATCCATACAACAGCGGAACAGTCTACCTGTGGAGGTTTTGGGTTTTCCCTCTGGAGGTTTTTAGGAAGAAGGTAGACAGCCAACCCTTGAGGAAAGTTTAATTGCAGTGGGTTGGACTAGATCAGTGATTCTCAACCTTTTTGAAGCTGCCGCCCCCCTAAGGAGCGGAACATTTTTCAACGCCACCCTTTGTGAAAATCCTGTAATTTAGGGTATGGGGAGCGGGGGGTGGGGAGTTACTGAATTATAAAAGGCAAAAATTTTAAGTAATTTTTTTCAGTAGACTTACACACCAAATTTGTTCGATTTAACTCGATACTTTTGCCCTGGAAGGTAATTGCATTCCTTTTATTAAAATTAAAATGACTAATGCAAAAAAAATGAAGTGAACGAAAAGCAACTCAAGAAACACGGGTCAAATCAAACATTCATATTGAAAGGACGCTCAACGCATGCACTGCGATTAATCGCGCGGGAAGACAGCTGACGCACATGCTGCGATTAATCATGCAGGAAAACAGCTGACGCATGCGCTGTGCTGGTTGGAATCAGAGAAGAATTGTAGTGTCGAGTTCTTCAAGGTCATCCTACCTAGAATACAAATTCGTCTCACCATTCTTAGAAGTGCGTGAGGGCAGCCGTCGCGTAAGTTCGTTTTATTGCTGGTACAAATGGTGTAAACCGGATAATCGACTTAATAAATTTTTGGGGGGAGTTTTAAAATTAAGTTCGAATGCCAAAACATGCTCATCGCCCCTCTACCGCCCAAAACATGCCCACCGCCCCCCTACCGCCCAAAGCAAGTTCACTGCCCCTCAGCATCCTCCCACCGCCCCCCCGGGTACTGCCCCCGTTGAGAACCAATGGACTAGATGATCTTTATAGTTCTTTCCAACTCCACAGTTCTACAAAGACACATAGATCTCATAAAATCCAATCACTTCCAGCATTTCTCTGAATTCTTAGAAAGCTTTATTTGCGTATAAAACAATAACAAGGGGAAGGGGAATGTAGGAACTGCTGTGCATAACTCTCTTCCAATGAGTGAACACAGCAACCTAAAATTAATTAGCCCTATATTATAATATGTCCTGCAGAATCCTGTCTGGCTGCAGA
The DNA here is from genome assembly GCF_059951505.1 of Python bivittatus. Lineage (NCBI taxonomy): Eukaryota > Metazoa > Chordata > Lepidosauria > Squamata > Pythonidae > Python > Python bivittatus. The sequence continues at coordinate 61,285,126 of NW_028277030.1, read as the reverse complement.
CCCATTCACAAGACTAGTGGATCCTCCACCAGTCTCTCTATTCCCCGTTCTAGCTCTACCGCACCTCCCCAAACCTCTCTAGTACTGATTCCAGAGCTAGTAGAGTATTTCCATCACACCACGCACAGGAAAGCCTTTCCTTTTTTCTTCTGCTCATAAAGGCACATTTACAACCCCTGGGCTTTGGGGAATCCAGATTGTTCTATTAACAGTGTTCCCTCTTTGCCTTGGGATATGAAGATCCGAAATCTTGACTTGACGTACTCACAAGTTGTCTTCATTTACTAAAAACAGTCACTTTGTTCCATTCCTCTTCCTTCTCAAAGGCTGTTCCTCTTTTGTTCCCATGTTTGCTTTTGGGGAATTCCTTGTTAAAATACTATTGGTAACAGGACTTGCTAGACATGCCATTCACTGGAACACAGCACATCCATGCAAATGCAAACTCTTTGGGTAGCACCCAAGCAGCTATTTAACTGGCTGGCAGTGCTCATTTTCAATTGTTGCAGAGGAGCTGGGAGTGCAGTTGTTGGTGTTTATGTGTGTTTAAAACACCTTCTTAAAACTGTACAGAACAGACTGTTGCTGAGTGGAAAAAAAAAAAAGCTTTTGAGTAGAGTAGGACTTTCAGTAGTAATAGTATGTAGGAGTGCTCCCGACCTGAGAACAGGAGTATAACAAACATTTTATCTAATATGTCTCTCGTGTGAAGGTTCACTGAGGAAAGAGGTAGAATGTTTAAAATGTGTCTTTTATAAAACCAGCACTGGAGGAGATGTTGCTAAATATCTGTGGCTGGATATGTGTGCCATTTAAATATATCGACCATTACAGATAAGTCTTGTTAAGTGCATTCTTGGTAACAGCCTATAAATATTTATTAGATTAGCCCTCCCTTTCCTTTAATTAAATCAGAAAATGTTCTAATGTTTTAGAAGTTCATAAAAGGTATGAAAAAGAGGTGCTTACCATAATTTCACTGCTAAAACTTCCTGCTGACAATTTGGGTTCTGCAGAACGATAAAGGCAAGTCTTCATAAAGATGAGTTAGTGTTCTGCTTCCAATTGCTCTAGTTTAGCATTGTAGCTCACTTGGAACCAAACTAGGATAACAATTCAATGCAAGCTGCCAATCAGTGGATTTAAGGTTGAAAATCAAAGCATACTTATTAGAGAATAAGGTGTATTGCATCTAGTACTGAAGAACACTGATATGAAGATTTTTTTTTTTAAAAAAGGTAAATGTGCTGTGCTATGCAGAACTAATATTCCAGAGGACTGCTTAAAATTGTGGTTAATACCCAGGTAGCACATCTATAGGTAGTGGAGAGAAATATGTCACACTTGACTACTCAGTTTAGATACCCTGACACTCCTACAATTACAATAGCAAAGAACATAACCGAAGGAAGATGATTGGTTTATATCCATAGTTAGTCATGCTTTGAACAGAACCATGGAAACTGATAGGACAGCTTAGTCATGACAAATCTGAGTCTCAGTAGACTTTTTCAAGGCAAGGATTCCATCCTACATTTTCTTTTTTTCTGGTAGGAAATACATCTGAAGGTATGCTGAAGCTTTCTAGTTCAGTTTGATCTGCCGCTTTGGAAATTTCCCAATCCAGGTTAGATCATTTTAGAGATTGCCTGATTTAATTCAATACTGAGATCTCAATCCATAACCATATCTGCAATGAGATTTCAAAGCCTGTGGAGAACTGCTATCAAGCAACTGAGAAGATAATACAATACCACACCACCAGTTTGTTCCTCGGGTCCAACTTGACAAATATGGCCTCACACTCGGAAATCTGTGAAACATTACTCATCCTAACTTCTGAGGTCTTTCAGTATTCAACAGCCATTCCACTTCCCCTACCCCAGGATCACATCGAGATTCAGCTAGCCATATTTAATTATAGAAATGACTGATTGACTTGAATTATTGCAGACTGACCTGGCATTTATCAACATCAGCCTGAATCCAAAGTACCAGTCTGATCCTCACGGGTTGAAATTATATTAGAGGATCTCACTGGTATAATCACTAGGCCCTATGGATTTCCAGGTAAAAAACAAATGCTGTTTGTTCTCCCAGAGCTGCTAATTGTTGTTTCTTCTTTTCTGTAGAACCTGAAATAATAGTTTACCATGTTCTATGAATCCAGTCAGTATCTTTTATAGCTTAGTGCAGGGTATGAGTGCAAATTATTTGCTTTACTAAGAAAATCCTGATTAAGCAACCATGATTTAGCATGATGTATGCCAAGGGTCTTACACTCAAATGAATATGTGGCCACATTGCAAAAGATGTGCTAATCGCTGGCCCACACACAGAAATACAACAAATTTTAAACCTGAATATTTATTATTTATTCATACATACATTAAATTAAAAAAAAATGAAAACAATGAATTATTTATAATTAATAATAATTTAAAAATGAAATTAAAATGAGTTTATCGATGGTTAATAAAAAGAAAAATATGTTATCTACTGTAGAACAGTCACATATTGTATCACTGTGGCTGTAATCTCACTCCTGTATTCTTCTGTGCACCTCCCTGGCATCAACTATCATGGATAAACGATGCCATCACCAGCAGTGTTCCTTTTGGAGGCCTGCATGTCCATCACGTGCCAGCACAGCACCCATGCATGAGACAAGGCAGCAAGGCAGGATGGCTACAGTGGAAAACAGGGGCCTGTAGAGCTGCCCCAGCAGAATTTGGACTCTGGCAGGGCCTTAAATCTTTGACCCATTATGGGCTGCAGAAGAGAACTCACTAGGCCACATGCGGCCGTAGGCCTTGCTTTTGACACCCTTGATACGCGTCCTCCCATCAACAGTTACTCTGGAGTGAGTTTCATTTTCCCATGTAAGCATGCATTGACTGCAAGAATAATTACAGATTTTAAACATAGATATAAGTAATGTAAAATTTAATATACTATGTAAGGAATATAACATTTAAAAATATATCTGAGTAGAATCCCTACTGAGAAATGTAATATCTTTAGTATATCATCCCATTTTTTAAAGTTCTGCTATGAGCAGATTAAAAACTAAAATAAAAATCTGGATCCCCAGTTTAATCTGCTAGGTTTTTCAAGGTTTGCCTGCTGAGGCAAGGTTAACAAAAAAGAGAGCAGCATAAATGAGATCTCAAGGATATCTTAGAAAAATGAATGGCCTGTTACGAACTGTAATAGATATACCACATAGTACTGAAACATCTCTTACTGAATGGCCTTGTTTATCTTAAAATAATTTATCATGTATAAATACAGTTTCAAACAAAATATGTAGGCTAGAATGAGCTTGGCCATGGCTTTTTGCAGCATGGAAGAATATTTTGGTCTTAAGTTAGCCACTTAATTGTTTCATATACAGTATAAGGCTGCCCTAAACCATAGAAACTTTGAACAGCAAGACAGTGCAAGGGTTTGAATTAAACACAATTGTATTGCATTATAAAAATAGTATTGTATTGTAAAATGCACAAGTGATTTTTTTTAAAAAAAATCTCAACCACATTTGTATTATTTCACTTACAGGAGGCATGCAGTGTTGCTGAACTCTTAGTCTTATGACAATGTTGTCCAAACTTGGCCACTTTAAGATGAGTGGACTTCAATTCCCAGAATTCCCCAGCTAGCCATGCTGGGGAATTCTGGGAGTTGAAGTCCACTCATCTTAAAGTGGCCAAGTTTGGACAACACTGCCTTATGATGTTTAGATGGTCCCCTTTTCTGAAGATCCTTGGCCAGTCTGTTAAAGACAGTTTTTTATTCCAGTGTCCTTTTTCCTTGCCAAGAAGCTGATTTATGTAAATATATATGCTATGTGAGATCCGTGGCCTCTGGCACTATTGTATTTTTATCGAACGTATCATTTTGAGAATTTAAATTGTTGAATTAATTAATAGGTTAGTCAGGTATGTTGGAACATCTGTCTGAGAATTCTAAGACGTGAGAATTGTAATGCGAATACATCTGAAGGGCACCAAGCTGGGGAAGGCTGGGATAAGCAATATCAAGCAGGATGGAAAGTTCTAAATACAAGTTCTAAATGCAATGTATACAGTATATTAGAGAATGCTTTTTGACTAGGCTAGTACCAGCAACAAGGTATTGAAAATATTTTAAAGATGCCCTTGAGTCAAACACAACTGCTTCCCTTTTCATTTTAATGTGCTGTTTGGGGTATATTCATGAATGTGGGCTTCTTATTAGCATTTGCAGTATGAAAAGGAGACTAAATCAATTGAGCCTGAGTAAAGAAAAGAGCCTGTGCTCTTTTTAATGCAGCAGGTACCAAAGGGACCATTAACTTTGCATACTCTCTGCTCATTCACACAGAAATACAAACATAAAAAGAAATATTTATTTATATGAAGTATTTATCACATTATATGATTTATTTAGGTGCATTGCATCTTAAACCCCTACAGTCTAGGTTGCTTGATGAACTCCAGATTTCTTTTCTAAATGGTTTAAAATTATGGTTTGTTCTAAACTTTGAACCATAGTTCTGATGAAATGAGAAACTATGATTAACTAAAGACATCTGGATTTTTATTGCTCTGTACCACTAAAAGAGAAGGGAAGGATCTGCATCTAAGCCAAAGGCTCATGAATATATTAGCTTATTAAGCAAATACATCACTGTCTTAGCTGGGTGAAAGAAGGAAAAGAGAAATTATTTAAATATCTGTTCTTTAATAAGATGTCTCCCTATATAGAACAAATTTCACCCAATATATACTGTTCCCCATCCATTGCCATTTGGAAACAATGAATCTGTCACCGTGAATGTGCTAGGGATGAGAGTTGTCCTGGGTAGGTGCAATATTTTTATGACATTGCATCTTATTTCCTGAAGAGCTCTGTGCCCATATTTCTAACATTTAAAGAAAAGTGTTACTGAGAAAGGCAGGCAGTCCCATCCCTATTAAACTTCGCTAGCATTTACTATTAGACCCTGAAAGCTGATTACAGACTCTCATGTGATAAAATACAGATCATCACTCTGCAAATGGAAGAGAAGCACATAAACTGGTTGTCAATGTAAAAGCAAGTTAGAACTCTGAAGAAAAGACTTTGGCGAGACTATAAAATAGGTCAATGTGAACTCACATAGTCAGGGTGGAAGCAAGACATTTATTTAAGAACAACAACAAAAGTTGGGATGGTTTGCATTTTATTTAATTTCAGCTGGAGGGATGCATTAAAGAACCATTCAGCGCTGAATGAGTGGGATGTAAACTACTGGCTTCCTCCTTATACAACATCCAGTAAATAGGTGATCCAGATGAATTGACATTAGTACTCACATTACAATTGCTAATTTGATACTCTTGTATCCAGACACAAGTGAATTAACTGCACACTACTTTTTAAGCACACTCCATTTTCCTCCTCCCTATCTTGTCCTCCCTCCTATTTTCCTATCATTTAATGCCCTGAGGCAGGGCATATGCATATCTGCTATGTTACCAACCAATATGCAAAGCTTCTATTTAATAGTCATTACTCAACAAGGAATAAAATCCAAAATTAAATTGGGTACTAACAAGTCAGTTTCAGGGAGCAGGGGGCATGGGAAGAAAAAGCCCTTTGTTTCCTGAAGAGAAGTCTAATATAATCCAGCAGTTTTTGGCAGGTCTGGAAAGAGAGTCCAGCAAATTTGGGCAGCTGGATAGGATGAAGACCCTGTGATCTGGGGTGAATCTGTGAGAGGTCCAAGTGCCAAAGTTGCCTATTCATTTAAGGTAGAGAAAGCTTTGAAAAGGTTGAGAGGAAATACAGCTTTTCAAGGCTGCGAGGGTAGAGCAGACAAAAATAGCCAAGCTCAAGGGTTTTTGTTGTCGTTGCTTTTGGTTAGACGGGATAATTGACATGGAAAAGTTGAGAAAGAACAAGGACTTTTTTGGGTTCTTTTACATAGCAATTTTGACAAAATTGTTTTGTACAAAAGGAAGCGCTTAGCATTCCTGGTTATAGAGAATGTGCAGTGTGGTATACCAATGATCCAAGAAAAACTGCATTTCAGGCAAACGTATATACAATTCATTAAATACATACATGCTTACATCTGCCTAAGTATGTGTAATTGTGCGTGTGTGTATATGTTTAAGTTTCTGTATAGATACATGCAAAGCTATGTATGAATATTTATATAGGCTTAAGCTCATCAGAGTATGCATTCTTGCGCTTTAAATTTCTCCTGCATAAGTTTTGCAGTTTGGATATTTTATTTCATTGTGAGAATTGTGAGGGAGTGGTTTGGCACTGATGTATCTTGATTTTGTGAGGCATCAAGCACACAGTTTTCCTGAGCTGTGACCTATCAAACATTAAATAAGTTTGCATGTTATTTATCAAAAATTATTTCTTACATATGAACTTAAGGTTCCATAGCATATCAGTAGCCAAATACTATCACATATCCATTTTCACATAGTTAGGTGATGTTAAAAGAGAACATGGCATACCCCTTGAGTGCATCAACTAGTAAGGAAAATTCTCCCATTGATCATACTGAAAAACAGGATGTTACTTAGTTTGGTGGTAGAATATCCCAGAATCCTTCAGGTAAGGTCATGAAAATCTCCTATAGAATCACTGCCAACCAGTATAGGCAGTACTGAGGTAAACGAAGCAATACTCTGATTCTGAAAAACAAGTTCATATGAAAAATGGAAGGATAATTCAGCTGCATTCTCAAGAGAATAATTGAACATTGGATGTCAGCATAGATATCTAATGACTGTTTAATCAAAATCCAACATTAGAATTTGTGAAGAAGAATTCTGAAAGCAGCTTATGCAAACGAGTTCATTATAGTTCTTCCCTGGATATATTTTTTATAGCATCCAATTAGATCAGTTTCTTAGATCAGTTTCTAAAGTATAGTGATGCCTTGATCTGTCACATAGCTCACTGATGGGCTGTCGGAATCACTCACTCTTAAGTGCACTGATACCCAACTTTACTTTGTCAACTCTTTTTGTCTAAAGAATTAATACACCTGTAGTTGAAATGCCACAATGCCACCACATTCTAAAATTATTAGCTCAGATGTAGTAAAATTGCAGTATATTAAAATTTAAGCCAAATTTAAAATTTGGAAATGAAATACATATTTTTCAAAAAGAAATCATTGAATGTTTATGGAAATCACAACTAAATGCACATTCCTGCTTGCTGCATTACTTCCTTAGCAAACAAATCCCTTGGTGTCTCTTTTCCTCATCTGTATGTATGTCATGATCAAAGAAGGCATCAAATAATTTATACTAAACGGTATCTGTTTTTATAGGAGCACATATACAAGCACAGTATACTTATCTCACATCTGTTCTGAACAATCCATGTGCAATCTTGAAATTTTTCTCAGCAAATTTTTATGGAAAATATTGCAGCCTGCCTTCTCTTCCATGTGATGATTATCCAGAAGTATCTCAAAACAAGAATGGCTTAGATCATTATCTAAATACAATCCACATTTTGCTGCTCAGGATATAATGAAGTCAATAATACTAGGGACTGGAATGTTAAGGTTCATATATTTTATATATGTTGTTCATATATATATATAGAGAGAGAGAGAGAGAGAGAGAGAGAGAGAGAGAGAGGTCATACATATGCCCTTTTTATACGACTGCCATGTAGTGCTAAGTGAATGAGAAGAAACACTGCAGGAAACTTGCTTATTTCTGCCTTCTCCTAGACTCTTATAGAGGAAATCAGAAACTTCTACATTTTTTCTAATCACAGATTGTCATGTGTGAATCTAAAATTGCAGGAGGTATTAATTAAGTTTAGTTTAATTAAGTTAGCTACAGTAGCAGTGGTTTAAACCTGGCTTGTTTTAAAATGAAGCATATTAAATGTTTACTGCAGCTTGTTGGTCTGGATAATGTGATGAATTGTAAAAGCAAAGGCAGAATTTTCTGAAATACCCCTTCTGGCCATGTGAGAGGGGAGAAAGAGAATCCACATTTCTAGTGGATGGATGTATTTTGTGCCAGTGGAGGACAGGGTCAAATGCAGCAGTAGATGGGACAAATCCCATCTTGGCACCTTCTTCTCTCTTTCTCTTGCTGCCACTCCTCCTTCACTTTCTGATTATACCCTTTCTATTCCTGGTCATGCCTATGAAACTTAGAGACATTTCTGGCTGTCAAAAGGAAGGTTAGAGAAGCGACCTGTTTTGGCTCAATTTTCCCTGAAATTGTGCTTTCATTTTTAATTCATCCCTTGAAGTCGAGTTCTAAAGTCATTTGCTTCATAAGTCCACAGGCCTCCAAAACTAATTCTCAGGATCATAAAAAAATTAGAACTCCCAGGTGTTTTTCATGAAATGAGTGTTTTACTAGTTTCAAGGCAGTTAAGTTTATATTGGTTTAGAGAAGCATAAATTGGAAGGAGCCAAATAGGCCACTGAGCCCAACTCTGTGCTCACTACAGGAATCCAAATTAAAGCATCACTGACAAATGTCTATCCAGTCTCTGCATGAAGATGTTCAGTGAAGGGGAACCCAACACCTCCCTTGTGAAAAATGCAGTGTTGTTTTTAGAACCTGGTGCAGTCATCATAAAAAAAGGGGAAATAGTGGGAAACTCACAGATATAACTAAACTTTAAAATTTGAGGAACACTATAGGAGACATAACCATAGATATGCCCTCATTTTGTAATCCTGGAGGCCTCTTTTGCTGGTAAACAATGTCCTCGTAATTTATGGGCATATTTTACACACAGAAAGACTATGGAGGCCAACTTCTGAAAAGAAAAATGAGTAGACTTCTGCAGGAATCCCTCCTACTTCTCATATACCCAGATTCTTAGATATCTGCTTCACAAACTCTGTTGTAGCATACAACAGGAACATTGCTGCATGTGCTCATAATAAATATATACAAGCAGCCTCATCTTAAAGGCTGACCACAGTTATACATCACAAGTAGAACGCTTAGCTATTTTGGGTAATGCATTTATCTCTGTATTGCCTTTTCTATAGATCTGCATTTAAACAAGATATCTTCTAAGTTTTTGAAGGTCAACTAATTTCTGGCACCTCACAGTACTATATCAGCTGTGGTGAAATTCTATGAACCTATATTTCCATGACAGAAAGGAAAGAATATACCATACACTCCAATATTTACAGTTTGTCAACAGAAAATGAAATAAAATCCTGTTGTTAATTTAGACAGTCAGCTGTTGCAGAATACTTTCCATGCAAAAATATTTTGTTGGTTTCTTGGTTAAATTGTCTTGCAGTAGACATACATATATATGTAAACACACACACACACCCCAATGTGGAAATTACTAATTTTTAAAAATCATTATTCCATACATATAGATATTATATATTGTATATGAATCCACACCCATTAAAAAAGGTACAGGTTTAAAAGGAAAACATATCACTTCCTTCAATATGCCAACTAATAAAGAGGAACAGAATTGAGAGGGTTGTTGTTGTTGTTTTATTTTATTTTTTTTTGAAAGTTTTTATATAATCAAAAGATAAACAAGAAAGAGTATATATAGAAAAGTAAAAAAAGAAAAAAAAGTGCTAGAAACAGTACACATAAAGAAAGAAAGAAAAAGAAAGTTAAAGACTAGGCTTCCAATCTTCTTTACAGCAGCTATAAACAACCTTTTATCATTTCTCCCCCTTTAGAATTACATTATATAGTTCCCTTCTTCCCACATTCAACCCTTTTTAATCAGCAAATCCAGAAATCCCCATTCATTTTTGTCTATTTTCAGCAAAAAGTCCATAAATTCCAATCTTTTATAAAAGTACTTATTGTTTTGTCCCTAATCAAACAAGTCAATTTTGCCATTTCTGCAAATTCTGTCATATTCCTAGTCCGTTCCTCTGTTGTGGGTACTTCTGCATTTTTTTCATCTTTGTGCCTATAATAACCTCGCTGCAGTTATCATATACAGAATTGAGAGGATTGTTAAGTGAGTTGCCACAGAGCTGCTGTGATTGATTTCGGCAAAGCGGGCAAGGTCTAATTTCTGCAATGATTACTGCTAACCTCAATACAGTTGCAGGATTGCTGTAGAGCGACGGTAAATTAGCATTGAAAATACTAAGGCCGTGCTTCCACTACTGGTTTAAAAACCCCTTACTGTGTTTAAGAAACCACTGCTGTCATATATTTGGTTGTCTGAATTGGCAACTCCATCCTGGCTCTATAAAATTGGTAGCGGTTCACTGCCAACTTCTGCTATCCTTAATGATGGGTAGGCCAATACATCCCCTTCCTCAGGTCACTCTCCTGTTATGCTGTCCCCTTCCTCCTTGTCAACATCCCTGCAGGCAAAACGAAACAAAACCAACCAAACTTGCATAAATTAACAATTTATGTCCACACTGGTGGCATTGCTGATTTGTACCATTTCACTTTTGCACCATTTTGTGTGTGTGTGCCTTCAAGTCAGTGTTGACTCCAAGTGATTGCATGGACACATGGCAGAGTTTTCAGAAGTGGTTTGCCTTTTCTTTGAATAAACCACACTTCTGCATTAATATTTGCATATTTGAATCAACTTTGTACTGAAATTCATATTCAGGTTTCAAAGCAAGCAGAACTCAGCAGTGTATGTATTTGTATGTAGATGCATTTATTTATTTAGAATATTTATTAACTCTAAATCATATCTTAGGATGAACTATGATTTAAGAATTATGGAATAATAATGGAATCACAAGACTGCACTTACTTAAAACTATTAAAGTTATGACATCAGAGTGCAATTATTCTACATAAAATTTGATAGGTTCCATTAGCTGGAGAAGGCTAAGTCTTGTATATTCACCAGCCTTGTTTCTCTTGATGGTAAGGAATGCTACACTTACATAACTGCCTGTCAGGATAAGCGACATTATACAAAGTGAAGAAAAGAAGTAAGAGATAGCAAGCCAATGAAATTAAGGCATGAAAAAATAAAAAGAGAAGGAAAACATACCTAAATAGTATACTTAGTTACTTATTTAATCTTGTTCCAAAGCAGCATGAAAGGCCTTCTCCCACTATTCTCTTGAGGATTTCAGTTGTTGGTCTATAACAAATATAGCTTAGGTGCATCAGATAGCTCAAGTAACCTATCTGATAGATCAGTCATTCTTTTGATCTACTAAGGAGGATCCTTAACTCAATCCAGATTCTACTTAATCTCAATCCAGATTCATACTAGTCTTGATTCATAATGAAGGTCACACTACCAAGAGATGCTCCTTCTAAACCCTTGGTGCCCACAATCCAGAGAATTGTCAGATAAGTTTATATTCAAGCACTGCACTTTCAAGGCTTTACACTACATTTAATGTAGAATAATTGCACTTATTAGGGAAGGAGTTGGTGGAGGTAACCTTGTTTATGAAATCTATCATAGCTTTGGATCAAACCGGCCCTCCATGGGAAATAGGATCCTTTGATAAAGAACTAAGTCAGAACTGCCAGGCTTCCCAAAGGCACAGCTGGAAATCTCAACTCTGTAGGCTCTGACCCACTGCTTGGGATCTGGCTTCACAAATGAAGACTCGTGTACTTGACTGGCCTAGATTAGTTGCTTTATTGCAGACTAGAATGAAGCCATTTACAACAGAAGAGCCACCTACTGAATTTCACAGCAATTTCTCTCTTTCTCTGCTCCAGAGTTTTATTTCTACCCTCCTTCTTTCTACCCTTCCAAGGCAATGGCTATTTCCCTGCTGTCTCCAAGAGTGGGGTGGAGGATAGCTGAGGTGTGTTCTGTAATGGTTCTCTCAAGCCCTGAAAAGGTTGTCTTCTGTGATACCAACTTCACTCTGAACAGTAACTCCCACACAAATATTTTTATAGAATCATATATGCCCCTCAAAGCATATGAAGGGTTTTCAGCAACATTTGGAGGGCAATTACAGTGATCTTAATTTTCTTTAAGACATTATTATTTTAAGGACCAAATAATAGATGGTTTTGTACCTTTTTCCCCCTTAAAGCAAGAAGAAGATAAACTCTTTGCATCAGAGGCTCCTTGAACTGAGTATAAAAACTATTTCATTTGCTATTCAAGAAATAAAAGGGCAAGATCTTCTGTTACCATATTTTAAATAGTAATAATCACCTCTTCCAGCTGATTAAAATTAATACAGTTTTGGACAGCCCTTGTAGATTATTTTAAACTTCAAGGGTCATTTTTATTGTACTTGAACTCTTAAATGTGATGAAAAGGTCTGGGCGGAATATTCTGTCAGTCATTGGAGGAAGAATTCACAAGTCTTGGTCCTCATGCCACTAGTGGCTTGCTTTTCCTTTTCTTGTTTTGAAGGGGGGTATAGTCCTTCAGAGCTGATGATATAATACTTATGTTCATTTTTATGATGCCGTAGGCTCTCAGTTATAAATCTTGTTTCATTATTTTTAATAAATGTGCCACTTTAAATTAAATACAGAAAAGGCACACATATGTTGGCAGTCTTGGCAATGTATTTATGCAAGAGGATAGATTCCTCCCAAGGAGGTGATTCATGTACAACATTCCATTTCAGCCTTACTCAAGTCAAACATATGGTACTTATATTAACTTTAAAAAATGGTACATACTGATGATTTGGCCAGTGTTTTAGCATCTGTGTTAGTTCTGTCAACATCTGTTGAAAACTCAGTTTTTCAGGCCAAAGAATCATTTAAGAAAGGTAAGCCGAGGAACTAAAATCTGCCGCAGGCTCTGCAACAAGCTGGCTGATAAGCCAAACCTCTGGTTGCATCATGGCTTGATAGCTCTGCTGTAAGAACTAGGTGAGTTTCAGTGCAAAACAAGCATGCCCTAAGACTGTGTGGCAGAAATGCTAAGACCAACTACAACATTCACAAGAGGAAATAAAAGTCAGCTGAATATGATGACCAGACTTCTCAACCTGGTCATTTTCAGATGTGTTTGACTACATTAGCCATCAGCCTCAGCCAGCAGAGCCATTGGATAAGGGAAGTTGCAGTCCATCACAGCTAGAAGGTTATTGGTTGGGGAAGTTTATCTGTCCATGCAAGTATCCCGGCATTCCTGAAAATTAAAACAATTGGTCCCTTTTGAACAAAGTGGATATTTTTAAAGATAGAATATTTGGGCTTTATATTCTCCCCTCCTTCAATTTTTGCTCATGAACCACTCACTCTTAGTCCATTGAGTGAGATTCACATAGTAGCTATCAAACATAGTGAAAGCTAGAAGAATAGTGGAGAATGAAATCAGGGTGGTCACTGCAAGCTATGCATAATTATTCCCAGATCTCAGAAATACCATATACTCATGGGCCTGGGCTCTTTGGATGGCTTTCTAGAATAACCAGGTGTGTCCTTTTGCTTCTTATCTGCAAGAAATATTCTGGTTTGGGAATTTTTGCTTCTTTCTCCTCCAACCCCCATGCTTCATTCTTTGCTACAAACAAGCTGCTAAGGGAAGAGCAATAAGACATTGTCAGTTCTGTTTAAAATAAAACATAGCAATAAGTGAGATCCTAAATATCTTTTATAGAATCATAGAATGTAATAGAGGGTACCTTGAAGATCATTCAGCCCAACCCCCTTGGCCAGTGCAGGAATCCAGTGGTACAGCATCTCTGACAGATGGTCATCCATCCTGTTTAAAACCTCCAGTGTTGATGAGTCCACCACCTCCTATACTTCATCATTTGCATCTGTTGATGCAGCCTAGGATTGCATTGGCTCTTTTACAGCAGGATCATACTGCCTTTCATGTTCAGCTTATGATCTATGGAGACAGCTAGGTCCTTTTTGCATGTACTGCTGCCCCACCATCATATTCAGGCCTTCAATTTTTCCTATCCAAATGTATAGATTTGTATTTGTCTCTGTTTCCAGCAACTGAATTGTTGTCCCAACAATGCAACAAGTTGTCCCATTTTGCTTGTTTCTATCCATTTTTCCAACTTGTCAAGATCGTCCTGATTCTTGATATTATTCCCTAAGGTGTTTGCTATTCCCCCTACCTTTGTGTCATCTACAGATCCGATCGTCATATTTTCCAACCCCATATCATTTAGAAATATGTTGAACAGCAAGAGACTAGAATGGAGTGTGGTGATGTGCCCTTGATACTTCATTCTAGCTTGTTACAGCACCATTGATATATACTCTTGAGTACAATTCTTAACCTAATCTGAACAGAAATCCTACTGAACTCATAGTATGTACATTTTAAACATACATACTATTAATATACTTGCTAAAAGAAAATGCCAGTTTCACATACAATAATACTCTATTTCAGATACATGGCTTCTATTGTACGCACAATCATTTCAATGCTATAAGAAATGAATGTTTGACTAATGAGCATCTAGATGTGTCATCTGTATTTTAATGTCCCCTGATACAATCTCATTTGTCAAAATAAAATCTTCCTAAATTTAGTTATTCCTATAATTACTTTTGCAAAAGGTCCTCTGATAAAATCAGAGCAAACACTAGACAAATACAGACTGCTCTGTTTCAGAGTTCATGCTGCAACTTTAGCACAAAGGTGAATGAAAATGCAAAACTTGTGTCTCATTTACACACAACATCAATCAGAACAAGAAGAATGACATGATTATAGCAGAAATTCCAGTACTGGGCAAGGGGTTGCCCAGTGTAGAAATTCCTGCACTGGGCCCATTTTAGCCTCAAATATTCCTTAATCATCTGAAGGCTATGGAAGAACTCTTTTAGAAAGCTAACATAAATAAGGATTGTTTTGGTGTAGGGAAGCCACAAGAAGTTATGAGTTGGGCCAACAAACGAGTTATAAAGTTATGTTTTGATGGCTCTGAGAAGGACTTCACCCTACAGTGGCTTTGATTTTATTGTTTTGCCTAATGGGCCAATATAACTATCTCCAAATTGGAGGTAACAGGCCAGGTTTTCTTCTCAGTGAATAGTCTTTGAAACTAAGGCATGAGTTTATGATGATTCCATACAGACAACAGATTAGGTGATACAATTGTTGCCAACTCTGATTGCAGCTAAAAGACTATGTGGTTGAACTCACTCAATAGCCAGTATTTCTGTACACAGGAAACTAAATATAATAGAGGACCAGTTTTGACCAGCATCCCAATGGGTTTGCTTTTCAATGGGCAAAGATTTTTTGTGCAGAGTTTTTGTTTCTTTGTTAGTCTGCTAGAGTGTGGTTGTTGATGAGGGACTTTCAGAGACTTACATTCTTACTCTTGGCTTGAAATGATCATGTTCAGAAATGTTCCCACCGCTGGAAATGTTCCCACCTGTGTGAATTATATTTCAATTGAATCCAGTGTCTTGTCACTGGTTGTTCTGAAGCTTTGTTCCAGGAATTCTGTTTTTCTTGTCTGTTTGATACTTATGTTTCAATTATTTTGTCCATGCCATGGGCTAAATAGTGTCAATCAAGATAATGTACTTAAGACTTTTTGGAAGACAAAGGATAGGAGCAGTGCTTGGCTGGCAGATGTGTACTCATGTGAGTGACAAATGACAGGTGGATGTCAGATGGGTTGTTTCTTCCTTCATTCCAGTGCTGAAGAATTAAGACTTGATCAACCATATAACAAGAAAGCACTCATCTTATGCAAATGCCTCTCTGTGTACCTGATAATCCTAAACGTTTAGTGATTCTAAGCTAGATTTGACCTTGACTTCTGTGACAATATCATCTATATGTGGATAGCTACTGATTGCTGGTTAACCCATAATATTTACATAAGGTTAAAGCCACTGCTCAAGGACAAACCACAAATATAAATAAGCTTGTTTACTAGCATTGACCGCGTGGCACAGTTTTACTTCACTGTGATGTCAGGATTAGGGGAGGAATTGCCTAGTTCTATACAGTATCTGGACAACAGATTTCCAGCTAAATAGTGCAGAGATAAAACCAGTGGCCTTAACTATTCATGCTTCCTCTGTAAACCCGATTAAATATAGAATGTGTGCACATATGTGTGTGTATGTTTGTTTACAATTTGGAGAGTGGGAAATACAAAGAGATTTCAATGACACTTGTGAAAATGTCCTTGGACTGCTTTCCTTCTCCCTCACTAAAAAAAAAAAAAAGTCTAGCATCTATATTTCCAAGAGAAACTCAACATTCCAAGGGCATTTCATATCATGAAATGTGAAGGGAAAGAGATCTTATAAATAGGGAAGAGATCTTACTTCCCATTCTTCTGCTGCTTAGAATCAGATTTCTGACCTATTCTTCTACAGGCTCAGAATGGTGGGTTTGCTCTTTGATGTTATGAAGCTTTCAGCTCCTATTATAGTTAGCCCTGGATTTACAGCCCTATTGTCTAAAGGACGAATGAACACCATCTGCCATCATCACCTCTCCCTCTTATAGGGAGGAAACTGGTATTATCTTAAATGTGTGGTCATGTGTATAGGAAGGCTGTAAGAATGAATTATAAATAGCAACTTTTGCTACCAACACTCTTATCCAAGTTCTCCTTTCCAACCTAAAATGCAATTTTCTTCATCATTTGTGCTGCATCATTCTTATGTATATAGGTGTGAGGCATCTAATAATCCTATTTATTTATTTACATCTATTAACAAATAGCAATACGGTGGTGTACAGATAGAAGTAAAATACAAAAATCTTATTTAATTGGATTATCAAGGAGCCTGGAACTGGGTCGTAGACAATTATTCTATCTTTGCTGTGCTTAATTAATACATTGAAAGCAGGTGAAGTAAAAAATAAACTTTCGTGTTATTGTGATCTTTTTTGGTGGGGGGAGGCTCAATTCTGCCATTAAGGAGATTTTTAAGCATATTTGCTACTATATGGAAATATTCAAATCTTTTCCTGTTTTCTAGGATCTTGCTGCAAACTGTCTGGCTGCAACCAATAAGAAAATTATCAAATCTTTATGTTTCAAAGTGTCATTTGAATTATCTGAAAAACGTAGGCCAATTTAAGATCTAATATAGCAGTCTAAAGTTCTTATTTGTCCTATTTTAATTCAGAAAATCAGTCCAAAGGGGTCAACAGCTTTACAAGAGCACCACATATGATAGTATAAATCTATTTCTTTACATTTTCTCCAACACATGGGGCTTATACTATAATTTATCATGTTGAGTTTCCTTGGTTTTAAGTACCATTTATAAAAAAACTTTCACTGAGTTTTTCCTAATTTGGGCTGAAACTGATTTCACTGGTTTTCTATGCTAGTTGGATAACCATAAAGTCAAAGATAAATAAATGGCATGTGATAATTATTTTATTCCCCTTGAAAATATTCACAGACAATATGCATGGTGAGGAAGCTGTGGCTTTCCATGTACTGCTGAACTCCCTTATAGTTGGCTCCACTGCTGAAACATCTGAGAGCAGTTCATCTGGATGTTTATTTCTATCCCACTCCATTTTTGTCAGTATAATCTCCCCCCCCCCCCCCAGCTCTCTCTCTTCCTCTCTCTCTCTTTCCATTAAAATCATTGGCCAGGTCAATGGGACTAACTCAAAATACTGAAATACTCTTGGACTTATATTTTAACTGACTGGATATAATGCCTGGAATATAAACATTATCAATCCATTGGATTATTTCATTTCCCATGGTTGGAATGGGGAACCTGCAAAAGGGTTCCCATGCTCTCCTCTCAAAAATAGTCTTGCAGAGAGAGGTGATCACCTTAGTGAGTGATGCTGAGGAGGGCATCTCTGCTGTCTTTCCTCCTCTTCTCCTAAGCAGGCAGTATTTCTGGCCCAGATTTATTGCCTTGTTCTGTGTGATTGTATGTTTCTGAAGTCAGAGTTCTTAAACTAGCTAATTCTCCAGCCAAGGGTAGGGAATTCTCAGATTTAGAAATAGTCTGAAATACCATTACTACTCCAGTCCAGGACTTGTCTGATTTAGAAGGGGCTTTTTATTTTGCCATACTGCTTATTGATTTTTACAGCTTATTTCTTATAGATACTCAGTGCAGAGGATATACATTATATAATCGCATTCATTTTCACTGTGGCTCAGTCTGCATACTCTGACTGTATTGATGGTACATATAATCAACCCAAATCAATCTGCTCTTCACTGAAAGTTACATATTATAATCTGTCCCACTGATCCAGTGTGGGTTGGCAGATAGATCTTTTTCAACTTCTCAGTCTAGAGCTGAGAGAGGACACATTTAAGTATATGACTAGATTGGTCCAAAGTCACCCAGCTAACTTCCATGCCTAAGGAAGGACACAAACATGTTTCTCCCCAATCCTAGTCCAGCAACTGAACCTCTACATCACACACAAAATCCCTTCCAATCTATATATCTCCCTTCCTTTCTCCCTTCCTTAGTACATTGCTGATATAGTAATGTATACTGCTTTTTGTTATTTATTATTGGCTTCTACTTTTATTGTTTTAATATGTTATATGTCACCTAATGTTACCTGGGTGATTGAGGTAACTGATATAAATTGAACAAACACACAAACAAAGAATATGACAGCCCCACCAGGTAGACCAGACCAGGAATCAATTCCACATAAAGGCTATTTTCTGTTTGTGGTGGACTTAAGATACGTTTCACCCTTCATTTCACCCCACACCAAAGATCTGCTTTGTTAAGAGTTCTTGCATATCTCCATCAAAGTCATCTTCCTTACTCTATACACACTGAGATAGTAAGTATGTGAAGGATTCACAAACATTTTACTCTAGCTCTTATGGCTGTACTAATTGATAAAATGACACATTTAAGTATATGACTAGAATTTAACTTGTTCAAGGTCCTAATCTGGAAATCAATAAAATGGGCATCCGGCAATCTGGTTAACAACTAGATTTACTTTTGCTGAAAACATCTGTTCTAAATTACAAGGTTTCTTAGGGAATGTGGAAGTATTTATAGTGGGGTAATATGAGGCCTAGAAGCAGGAATTCTTTTTCTAGAATAACTCTTTCTTCACTATAGGTTTTACAAAACTTGTATTTTGATGTATATGTTTTGCCACCATCAAGAATTGCTGGGTTTTGAAAGTAAGGCACTGAACTTTCATTCTAAAAAGGTAGAAGTTTAGGGCAGAGATTAAAACTCTTCCAGATCATAGCTATATCTTGCCTTGTATTTTAAGAACACCATGCTGTCAGTTCATACTTATGTCTCTAACAGCTGATCATCTGAGAAAAGATATACAGAGTAATAACTTTATGGAGTGCACACATACCAGCTTTTGAAAATGAAAGTAGTTAAGAACATCATAGGATTGATAATGTGTTCATTGATCCATGTGTAAATCCAGCCATCTGGCTGGCAGAGATAGATAAAAGATTTATGACAAGGCAATTTTTTTATAACTTCAAAAATCTCAACTTTTGCATTCCCCCTCCCCCCAAAAAAGCAATTGAAATCTCTCTGGAATATGATGTGGTATCTCTTTTTACCACCACCAAATATTTCTCCCAAAGCCTATTTCAGAGTAGCCTTACCATCTGGTTCCATCTTCTGAACCTGACATAAACAGTGTATGTGTAAATAAGCAACCAAATTGACCTTCTCAGATGGAAAAGAAGTGAAGACGGTAAATAGTTTTGTTTACTTGAATTCAAGGATAGATAAGATGGACATTGTGCTGGAAAAGTAAAGAGGATTCTAGAGAGGAAGGCAATGATAAACTTAGAAAAAAATCTTGAAAAAGGGCATTTAATTATCAGAACAGTTCAAGCAATGCCTTAACAGAGGTAATGGTATATGCATATAGAAATTGAGACAATACTCAGCAAATAGAAACACACATACTTTTGGGCATATCATATGAGTGGATGATGGACTAAAAAAAATGATTGTGCAGTCCTATTTCTTATTTCCAGAAAAGCTGGTCCCCTGTCTTAGCCATGTAATTGAATCTACACTAGACTAACAACTACATGATACACCTGTATCTACTTCAATGTTCCAGTGAATGGTGATAATGGAAGAACAGAAAAAAAAAAGAGTTTTGAGGAAATTTGATGCAACATTCTGAATGAATGTGATCTCGGGAAAACAAATAATGCATGAAAGTAGTGAGTATTGGATTAGAAAAAGGTCTGTGGAATACAAGTCTATTCACATGTATACTGTATATGGGAAAGGAATGAAATCTGAAAGCATGATTAGTAAAGGATATAAGGGTTATGAGAATGTGGGTCATTTTGGTAAGATCAAAAGTAGATCTGAGAGGAAAATTGGACATGGAAAACAGGGAAGGAGGAAAAATTATAGTATAAGCTGAATAGCTGCAGGAAGAAACAAATATATAGGTATGTTCTTACTCAGTTTGGTGAAAGAGAGTTTGCTTTTGAACTTCCTTTTAATGGAAATGAGATGTCAGTGAAATTCTCCATGGCGGCATGGTGTTCTTGCACTTATTTAACTACTAGATTGCCAAGACCTTGTGTAAATATTCTGTACTGCTTTATGCAATAACATCTCCAGCCATTTGCAGTCAGCTTGTTTTCCCCAATTTCAATTAAACTACAGGAGAAAAGAGCAGGAGCGAATTTGTCCTATGGGGATTTTTTTGTTTTTTCCAGATTGTTGGCAGTCAGGTTTCAGAGTGATGGAACAATGTAGAAGAAACACCACCGCTAACAAAATTAGCCTCCAGTACCTCCAACAATGAACAGCTCAAAACAATGTCAACAAAGATTTAGAATCAAGCCTCAATCACCCTGAAGATAAAATAGAAAAGTAGTATCTTTTCCTTGAAAGGAGAGAAAAAAAGCAAACTTTGAAGAAATTGCAGAGCACAATTCAGCAAAATGTTTGTAGGACAAATCTGTTTAGAAAAGTTTCGTTTTTGATGAAAAGAGGAATGGATGGTAATCACTGACTAATTGATTGTTTTAATCATGGCTGCAGCATTGTGTAAGCTATATTATGAATTATTGCTTTGTTATACAATTTGATACAAGCCTTGTTGTAGTGATGAGGTGAACCTAGTATTAAATGGTTGACAATCTGCTACGGCATTTGTTGCATCTTGTTTTATGAGCTACTAAGAACCAAAGACTCAGCTCAATTTTATTCCTCGTGGAATAGAGCAAAATAATAGTCATAAAATAGATACTGTCACAGGCAGGTGGTTCATTCTCCTTTACTTCTAGAATGTACAAATAAATAACATTTTTGCTTTGCTTTGCTTTGTTCTGCCTCATATGCAATTATCACATATTATAAGATACCATGGTATCCTATGGTTCCTTTGTAGTTTGCGTTCAGTTTGCTATAACTAAGAGAAGCCAAATAAACAATTAATACCATAATCCTATAACAATCTATATTTACGTACTCTGAAATAAATCCCTTAGATTTCAATAGGGCTCATTCCCTGAAATATAAGTACAAAATTGCAGCTTTGCATTCCCATGGATTCATCACCTGATTCATTTTCCAATATTTTCCCATGATTACATCAAGCATGGGTCTTTTTTGCTTATGGGAATTTAAATTATTTTGCCTTTGGAGGGCCATGTGTTCCCTAAACCTTCCTTAAAACAAAACATAAATGTGACACCAAAAAGCTCAAGCTATTGCCTCCAAAAACCATTACTTGTTGACTAACAAAGCAAAGGAAAAGGAAGCTTGGCAAATATGCCACTAAATGCACTGAAACAGACTTGCTAGACAAGTAGACTAAAGGTCAAGTAGGTTGAGTAAGTGTTGACTAATCAGCAGTTTCAAAATGGCAACTCAGGAGCTATGAGTGAAGGTTGGCGACAAAAGGTACCACCTCCTAGACAAAGGGTGCCATGTTTTTGTGCAGCACCCATTAATTTCCAATGGAATATGTGTGGCATAATTCCCTGGAGCAGAGAGTATCATGGCTTATTTTACTGAGTTATATGTGCTCTGCAGATAGATTATTACTGCTATTTTTGGTCTCATCTGTATTGGATTGTGCTCTGAGAGGGCCTGTGTTCATCATATTATTTCATGCAATAACTACACACAATAACTTTTCATCTCTCTTCAGGATGTGGACATCCTGCAGAAAAACACGGAGTCCATGCCAAGGAACATGCAGGTACTGCCCAGCTACCCAAATATCAGTTTTAAAAGAGTTAGCATCTCCCCGCTCCCTCCAAATATGTCTGAAGAAGAGATGGAAGAGAAGCTTGTAATATGGGACCTTCCCCCCACTGTAGTTGTGCTTTGTAGCATAGAAATCTCCAAGTGAATGATGAAGATATAGGAAGAGGGAACTAATGTGGCTTATTGCAGTTACACAATGAGGTCTCCTCTCCTTTTTCACTCACTGTCTTTCTAGAAGCACTTGAAGTTGAGAGGAGGGGGAAGATCTGGAAGACAGCAAATCTCATTCTGCTATCTCATGTTACCAGTCTTGCACAGTAATTTCAGAAGATGACAAGCTGAAAAAACAAAGCAGCTACATTTGTATTATTTAACCAGATCTCCCTTCTACAACCAAGTAGTACCAATCCATGTTCATTAGTTGTAATCTGGATGGCACTAGGTTGGGGCTGACTAAGCTATACCTACATCAATTTACAAGCTATAATACAAGACTCTGAAAAGGGGCGGGAAGGGAAGGAAAGGAAGAAAATAGTTGAGAGCTCTGTAAAACATATACTGTAAAAATCCCTAGGTAACCATGTCACTAATAATACGATTTATATTTGGCAAATCTAGACAAGTAGTATAATTTAGGATGATGTAATCTTCCTCTGGCATTCTGTTCATGCCAGGCAGCTTACCAACAAATCTAGGCCCTGATAGTCTGGCAGCAATTGCTACATCAAAACAAAATGTGATCTCCACTGATTTAATTGTGGTGCCCCCCGAGAGAGCTTTCTTTAGCCACACCAGGTTTCAAAGGCCCAGAGTTCAGGATTGGCAGTAAATGACATACAGAGGCATGCTGTTTTCAATGGAGGGATGCTTCCAGTGATGCACTCTAAAACATTGCCATTGGAAAACCTGATTACTGGTCAGTTAAGAAGGTCCATCTTTTAAAAGCAAAGCGTTCTCTTTAGTTTGACGTGCATTTCAAAGCCCTATCAGCCTCATTAAGCATTCTCCCTCAAGTTATCGGGGCATATGCCAAAGTCCTATCAGTTGGAACATACTTGTGATTCACTGAATAGCCCCTTTCACTAATAAGGTATCACTAGGAGATATCAACTGCCAATATTGTTATTGACTGGGCTGCTGTTGAGCAGTTAAATTCTTGGGACAATGAAAAGATTAATATCAATGGAATTATTCCCTGGTAAAGGAATCTTACTAAAGGAATCTTATATAAGGCTTTCTTACATCAAGTCAAGCTATTAGTCCATCTACAGGCTATAAAGAGTTACGATTTTAGAGCAGCTGGCAACTCTCCCAATGTCAGTAGCATTGATAACTATCCTGCTCCACCAAGAAATGGTGGCCTGCATATAGGGCTAGTGTAATGTGAAGAAGGAATTACCTTGAGGGACAGGTGGAAAAGCCACCACCAAGACAATGGTCAGATAAAAGAAACCTGAGTCCAGGGCAGAACTGTAACCTGAGAAAATGCCTCAGACAAGACCCTCCCTAGTTCTCATGAAGATAGGAGAGGGGGGGAGGGAAGCATATTCAGATTTGCAAAATACTGTTACTATAACTTTATAATAAAAGTAGTATTAGCCTGCATGACCTTGGTTTCTTAGTCTGGTCTGACAGCTAGCAGAACTGAGCTGAAAAAATCCAGGTTGCCACCAGATAGCAGTAAAGAGACAATGGTTTCTATCTAGAGGCCATCCAGACTTTTGTACCCAAATTTGGTTGCCCTGTCTCTGAATCAGAATTTCAGTTGCCCCAGATCCCTTTGAAGCACCCACCAAAATCAGCAGAGTTTCTTTCACTACCTAAAATGATGCCTGCAGTCCTTCCATTTTGTTTTCTCAGCATGTGCTCCAAATTTCATGAGTTTTTGCATGCTGAGATAAATTCCAGTGCTCTTGCATGATTGTAGACGTATTTCAGCAGTGGGATGCCTACACCATAGAGCCATCATATGAGACGGTGCAACAGTGTCCAAAACCTGAATAGTTTGACTGGAAACAGATCTCCAGATTCCAGGTATAGGTCTTTCCTACTTTTCTACAACAGGTTTCTGTAGCCATTTTCTGCCTGAAATGCTGAAAAAAGTGCTGATTTATAAGAATGAAAGAAAAAGTGCTTGAACATCAGTTGAAAGGCTTAAACACATGGAATAAATCCAACAGATCACAATTATTATTTTTTTGAAGAGATTTTTGTGAGAACCAAGTCTCAAAAGAAACAAATTATACACTGTACCAACTTCTTTGATGTGAATCAGGACTATATATGCTTGGACATGCTAAGGAAATGTCTGTGCTTTAATTTTCACTTTGGCTATATTCTTTCCTTGCTGTTCAATAAAACTTTAGGTAAGATGAGGATCTAGGATTTGTGAAAGAAATATACTGTGTTAAGATCACAGAAAGCACTCCTAGTACTGTACAACTAAAGTAACATGCAATTTAAAGGAAAGAAAAGACATTTGGAGCCTATATAAAGAAACTGAGGTAGGGACAGTAACTATTAAATATACAGTGAAAGTATTTGATGATGCTTTACTATCCTCTAGACCAGTCTTTCACAGTCTACAGTAGTTGTGTCATGAGTACAACTTACAGAATCCTCAGCCAGGATGGGCGTTTCCAATCCATAGTATCCTGTTTCAATCCTCTGGAAGAGGCTGTGGTGATGACTGCATATTCAAGTCTACAGTCTGCTGCTCCTTTAAGTCATGATAATTCTGAGGAAAAATGGTAAAATAAATGTTTGAGCTATTAACATGTTCTGAAAAACCTTCAGAAGCAGAGAGCTTATAATTATTCTGTGCAATTGAATTATCTAGAAGAGAATGTATAAAGACTTACCAACATTTTTCTTATTATTCCAAATAGTAGGTAACTAATCTTGAAATGATTTGACACAATATTACAGTCAGATGGAGCAAGAATCTAATTATTGCAACATATTGATTGTCCAGCATGTTTGATACATGGACTAGGATCCAATATGCTGTCTCGGTAGAATATCTGCAGCTAATAGAGATTCCAGCCCCCAGCCCCAAACAGAGCATAAGTGTTGCCTTTTGATTACACATTTTCTATGCTCTCATTCCTATTAAAGAATGAAAATCTGAAAGGTGGCCAAAGAGCAGTGATAAGGAGTTAGTTTGTTTATGAGTTTAATATGATAATTTGGCAAATTATTTAGCATGTAAGAATTGACATTTGCCCATTTTTAATGAGCAGAAGCAGCATCCTATTCAGATCTGAAAACAGGAAAGCTGTATCCTGCCGTGATGGGTATGGCTACATAGAAAGCATCTATGGTCCTTCTCTAGGACTACTGTACCTGGGCTGCAAAACCCTGAGTGACCTCCAGAAGGCAGCAAAGAGTTAGCATTTTCAGTATCTCTTTGTCATTTAGTAGCTGTCTAGATTTTTGCAACCCAAATGTGTAGCCCTTAGTTATCAGAAGACACACTGATCAGGTAATATTTCACTGACCCTTCTAGATGATAGGACATTTTCTACTGGGCCAGCTTTATCTTTTTCTACTCTGCTAGTAAGCACTCCTCTAACAAAACACAGGGCTGCACCCAAGGCCATTTTTATTTCCTAAAAATGCTTTGGTGAGTTCCTGCCTGCCTGTCTGCCTGCCTTCCACAGAGTGCTCCCTCTTCCTATTCTTTTCACAGCACTGTGCGGTATGTTGGATGGAGAGCAAATGACTGGCTCACAGTCACCCAGTGAGCTTCTATGCTGAGGATGGATGAAAACCTAGACCTTCCCAGGGCTAGTGCAACAAATTAGCTGCTATACCACACCAGGTATTTGGAACCAGAAACCAGTGTTTTATTGTCAGCAGGCTAGCTTCCCATGCATTTGTTTAAATTAGAAGAATCTTTAGAAATAAAGTCAAAGGGACATAAGGCTTGTCAAGTGCCAAGGGAGATGTTTATGGACATTTCTGGGCTCATAAGAATCATGTTGTGTCAAAAGATTCATCAACAATTATGCTTCATGGTAGTTGAAAATAAAGCTTCCATGTACAAGGCTGCTGGGTTTGGCTATCTCTTATTATGCTAAGGTATTGGAGAGGGACTGTCCACTGACAGAATGCGGAAGCAAATGGAAGATTAATCACATCCAGCAAGATACTGCTATTGCTTATTTCCATTTTATTCTGCATTAGTTAGGCCCTACCTCAAGTATTTAGACAGTCTGGAATAGGTTCAAAAAAGAGCAACGGGGATGATCAAAAGATGAAAAAGCTATGAAATGAGGCCATAAGGCACTGGAATGTATAGCTCTGAGAAGAGAAGACAGAGGAGGGAATATGGTAGCACTGTATGAATACCTGAAAGGATATCATGAATACCTGAAAGGATATCATGTCAAGATATGTTCTCTATCATTCCAGACGCAGGATATGAAGCAATAGCCTTAAGTTTCAGGAAGGCAAATTCCTATTTAATGTTAGGAAAAAAACCAACACCAAACTCCCTAACAGTAGAGCAGTGGAACTAGTTTCCAAGTAGAAATGGTTCTTCTTCCCATGCAATGTTCAAGCAGAGGTCAAATTGCTGTCTGCTTGGAATACTTTAATTTGGATTCCAGCATGAAGAGTGGGTTGGATTTGATGTTCCAAATAGTCCCTTTTAACCACTGAACTGTATGTTTCTATGAATTGCTTTAAAAAAAAAAAGCTTTTCACTTTATCTTTACTGAGCATGATTGCAAATTACATTCACTTCTTATGACCTATTGATCTTGTTAATTCTGAGTGGAGTCATTATTTCAATGGTATAGTTAAATTGACTTTGAGGGTGTCATGTGGATCACTTTAAAAAGTCATCTATACTCAAATACTTTTAAATACTGTTTTCAAATCAGTTCAGTGAGGGAAGGGGGCTAATACCAAAGAATGTCCAAGAATTATCAGGGAATAGAACATTCTTATAACTTAGAAATGATAAGTTAGCAATAGTGAAAAGACAATGTTATCTGGTTAAGATAGGGAATGTAGGGAGATAAAAGCTGATGATGAAACAATAAATGCAGAATCAGTCACCTTAATCAGTATATAGGCATGAGTAAATCACCAAAGCATAACTCAGAATTCTAGTAGGAGGTAGTAGACTTCCCATGGGATTTTCAGGATGAGATTTCTTTAACTAAATGTTTCACAGAAAGTTTTCGGATGATGATGGGATGTTTAACTTTGACATAGTGTGGAATTAATCCTACCATGTGATTTGTCTCAATTAGTTTTAACTCCCTTCCATCCCCATCCCCAGAGGAATGGCTCATTTTGATTAATGAAACTTAGAAGTTAAGCTAGTTGCAGTCACTGCCCCTAATCACTGTGTGCAGTAATGGTTAGATGTAGAGAGTAAGAGAGGTGACCTTGATGGAGATACACAAGCTCCATTACCAAAGTGACAAAGGGGAAAACCATATCTTAAGTTCACAATAGAAAATATGCAGAATAGGCTTAGATACCTCCCTAATTCACATGAGTGTAAGAAGGGGAAGAAGGTACAGCACCATCAGACTTGGAAGATTCTGTTATAGCTACTCTCAAGAAAAGTAGTTTTAGCCTTTCTGTGGAGTTGATTCCTTTTCCAGTCTACCTGATGGGGCTAACATTAAAGGGGTCAACAGAAGTGGTTGGTCCTGCTACTTAGAAGGTTATCTTCACCATGGGAAAAAAGTACCTAAGTGAGCAGTCAGAAATAACTACATCTTTGTGGGTGAACTACAGTTTGGCTTTAGGACTGGCTTAATTATCATGGAATCTCCTAAGGAACTTGGGAATGATGCTCAATGAAACTCAGATTTCTCTATTGGAGACTAATATTTTCACTGTCTTAAAATTCCTAGGATTCCTTAAGTGGAAAGCACGGTGATAAAATCATTTAAAATTATAGTGGAAACCAAGGTTCTCTACCTTTAGTCTACAGGGTTGACCCGACTAATAAGATCAGGCAACAGTTGCTGAGTGTGTGAAAAGGAAAGTGCCATTGTACAAACTTCTGGCAATGTTTCCTAAGCCTCGTGCCAAGAAATTCCCTCTGATTAAGGACAGAGGTATTGGAGTCTCTGTCAGTAGAGCTGCTTTTCTGTAGACCAGTGCAGGATTTTATCCAGTGGCCAGTCCAGGCATCTTTTCTGTATGCAGAATTTGGCAGGCGTCTTCAGATGTTTTTCTTAGGACAAACAAAATGTCTATTGGTTCTCATTCCCTAACTGATACTTGTATTTTTAAACATTGGAAAGAAGATAGGAAGTTGTCTTATGCCTCCCTGTACTGCAGGCAGAGGTAAATTGAGGTCAACACCAGCCTTTGTGTAGGATGTTGTACATCATACTCCAAAGTGGGTGGGCTGAAAATTATTTTGAATTTACTATCTTGTCTTTGCAACATTGTAATAGCAATATTTTAAAAATCAAACTTTATTTTTCATCAGTAGAGGGCACTATGACATTAAAACCCAGTGCTTTAGCTCCATCTATTGATGAAAAAAAAACACTGCAGTTTTTCCTTTTTCTTGTAGAAGAACATTCTGTAATGGTATGTGGCAGTGACCTTGGGAGACAGGAGATAGAGTTGCAGACTAGGCAATGGTCAGAGAAGAGGCAGCTTAGCCCACAGAAGAAATGGGGGCATGGCAAACATCTCAGAAAGGACCCTCCTTACCTTCTTAAACTGTAAAGGCAAGGGGGGAGAGATGTACTTTCAGACTTGCAAGATTCTGTTATTGTAACCTTGCAATAAAGGTAGCGTTAGTACTCATGGTTTGTGGGTCTTGTCTGGACTACCTCAAAGGACTGATCTTGCAAGTCTGAAAGCACTTCTCCCCTCCTTTACTTTTACTTTCCAGAAAACTAAGGAAGGTCTCTTCTGAGACACTTCCCACCCCTCTTTTCCTTTTGTGGGCTGAAATACCTTTTGCATGATGGTTACACATTCCAATTAAAGAGAACATTTCAAAGAAGCAAAATGCAGTGTGGAGATGGAAACAAGATAAAAAGTGGATAAAAAGGCCTAAGGGAGGAGACGAAGGCCTCAGACAGAGTGAACTGAGGAGAAATTAGTGGAGAAAAACAAAGCCACAATTAACAAAAAAGGCATTGGGTGAGTTGGTAGAAAGTGGCTGGAGGTGAAATCAGAAGGGACAGCTTCAATGGAAAAAAGACAGGAGAAAAGAATTAATTTCAAATGCAGTAGGAAAAAAACTATCAAGGGAGAGTGCAGAAGCAACTACTGGATGGATGAGACATGAGGAGAAATTAAAGAAAGCAGCTTAAGTGGGAAAGAAGCAAAAAAAAAAAAAAGGAAAGGCATTGCACAGAACTGGGAGAGAACAGTTGGAAATAATAGGAAGGTTGTTTGGAAGTGGCAAGGGGTGGGGGATAAAGTGAGGTTCTGCTGGCCAAGAAAAGCTTTTGTCTTGCTTAATAACCCAGCAGTATTTGATTTATGAGACACAGTCCGGCCTAATGGCTAAGGAGCTGGTTTAGCAGCAGGGAAACTCAAGTTTCCAGTCTTCAGTTTCATGGACTTGTCCATGTAGTTACCAGGAGTTGCCAAGAGTCAAGACTGACTCAAAAGCATGCACACACACACAGACACACACATGCACACACACTTTGATTTATAATGATATTCAAATCTGCTTGTTCCCACTTCCCTACTACCATCCTTAGCAAAGTCCAGCCCTTATTCTAGGGGTAAAAAGAAATGTGTCCATAATAATGAGCCGCCTGATTCTTTTCTTTCTCATGTCATGCAAGCAAGGGATCAAAATTAGGATGGTCAGGCCTTTCTAGCAATGCTGTAAATTGCTAGTGAAGACAACCTTAGCTTAGTATATCTAAAAAATCTATTTAATAATTTTGTTACATTTTTTAACATTCAACATTTCTTAGAATCATATCAATCGTTTTAGCCACAGTTTTTCAATTTGGAACTAGGATTGAAAAGCAGCCTGATCTGCAACAGTTTTGAAGTTCAGGGGGTGGGAAAGAGCACAGGAAATTGTATATACATATATATGGATATATGGATTGCATTGATAACCTGCCTGACAACACTCCCCACAAAGAACCAATATGTTTCTCTCTCTTTCAAATGTAGATGCCATTTTATTATCACAACAGTTCTATCAGATAAATTATGCCTGGTTGGGTGAACTTAATTGACTCTAAGCAAAACACCTCTCTGAATTTAGCCACCTTAAGGGCAGAAAGGTAGGGCAAATTGAAGTGAAGTGGAAAGTAAAGTAAAAATAACAGTACGGTTACCTATCTCCATAATGTGATCCCTGTTCGGATCAGATCTTTCACATAATATATGAAAACGTGGGGAGAGAGGGAGGAAAACATGGTTTAATGTCACATCTAGTTTTGTTTTCCCTGTTTTTCTTCCTTTTGCATTTATGTAACATTCACTAATGGTTATTTTTGGCTTTTATTTTATGGAAAGAAATTGTGAATATGCAAAACTGGGATTATTGAACTCTCACCAGAGAGGAAGATACACATCACAGCCACATGTTGGATAATAAAAACAAGCAGTAGAAATGGGCAGGGAAGGGTAGTATTGCTCAGACATGAGGTCAAGATGCATCTCTGCTTTTCACTGTAGGCTCAAGCCATAGTTGCCCATTGTGCATTTTGGAAAGTTCTATGTTGCTATAGAGAAAATGCAGATGTAGCCTTTAGCTAACATATATTGCATAGAAACAATGTCTTTGCATTGCTGAGCACCTGAAGAAGTTGTTGGCCTGAAGAGGTTCCTTGTTTTGTCCAGCTACCCTTTGAGTCAAGGGGGGCATTGCTTTTCATTTCATAGAATGTGCGACTGCAGTCCTGATGCAGAGCTGCTATTTACAGATTGCAGGAATTAGTTCACTGGCAGCTTCCACAACTGGGACATGTTCAGTCCTTTCAGGTTCAATGGATTTCTCAGAAACTTCCTTCTTCCTTAGCTATGTGAAAGTCTGACTCCAGATGCCACGACATACACAGGCCCTGGAGGCAAGGCTGAACTAAAAAAGACTGACAGGTGGATTATCTATTAGGGCTTAATGTTGTTGTTGTTGTTTTGTCTGTCAACCAATGGAAGAATTTAAAGACTTAATCTCTTTTTAACTAAGTAATCCATTAATTCTACAATTATGGGAACGAGAGAGAGAGAGAGAGAGAGAGAGAGAAAGAAAGAAAGGAAAGAAAGAAAGAAAGAAAGAAAGAAAGAAAGAAAGAAAGAAAGAAAGAAAGAAAGAAAGAAAGAAAGAAAGAAAGAAAGAAAGAAAGAAAGAAAGAAAGAAAGAAAGAAAGAAAGAAAGAGAAAAATTAACTGTCATGTCTATTTGGCAACTAAACAATGGAAAGTACATCATTTGATAACAGCGTAATAGGAACATATCACCTTTTTCAAGCATTTTATTGCTCAGTAAACATTAATGTAATAATAGTATATTATAATATTATATACTAATATAATAATGCAGCTAGTAATTAGCAGCTAAGTGCTCCCAAAATAATTGTTAAATTCCCCTTTCCCTTTATGTTACATTAAAAATTACACTCAGGAGACAACTTTGAAAGGGTTGCGTCAGCCACACCTGAGGCTATTGAGCTGCAGGCATGCATGGGAATAATAGTTGGAGGTCTTACCTTCTTTTCATTTGAACAATGTCTGCCAAGATAGCAGGACACGGCCAACCATGTTGGGCTTGGACACTAAGCAAAGTTGGGCTTGGATGGGAGACCTCCAGGAATTCCAAGGCTGTACATAGATTACATTGGGTAGCCAAAAAACACCCCAGAAGAAGCCAGTGGCAAATCACTTCAGTATTGCTGCTGAGAAAACTACATGGACCTGTTCATTTATTCACCAGGAGCAGAGCAAGATCAGAAGGAGGCTATTTATTTACCACCAAAAGGGCATTTAGTTTTTCTTTTCTTTGCACAATGTCTTATATTTCATCCTTCATCATCTTATGATCACAACAGACAATGATTATTGCATAATTCAGTTAAAATTCCCAGAACACTCTTCAGCCATCCCAGTCTTATACCGAATCTCAGCTGTCTATCAAAATGTCTGGCAGAAAATAAAAGTCTACACCTGGTGCCAAAAAACCTCCCTAAACCCATGTCGATGCTCACTTAGCTTCTAGGAAAAGGTGCTCCATTGCATGCTGCTACAGAAGACCGATCACAAGGACTTCCACAACAATGTCAAGCCATGGGCAGGACAATATTGTAAGCCACCCAGACTCACATATGTGAAATGGGCTGCTATAGAAATCAAATCAAATTGGAAAGAGGCATACTTTGAGCATCTCCATCTCACCGTGCCTAAACTATGTTTTTTTCCAAGGAAACTGAAATGAAAGTTATATGTTTGCCTTGCTCCACGGGCCAAAAATGCTTCTCTGTATGTATTTTACCTTCAGATACAGTTGATGTTAATTCAAAGATCTCTTCCTTCAGGTTATATCATCAGCAACAGTTTGCAGAATTATTGTCAAAGGAATGAATAATAATTCACTTGCAACCATTCAGCATTAGTGCTGTACTGAAATGGGAGTTGATGCTGATCTTATCTGTGGACACTTCTTTAATAAGATCTTCCACTTTTAAAATCTGTACTTGGCCCCCAAAAGCTTTAAAATAAAGAAAAAAGAAACTGCTAACTGTACAGTACATGCTTTGCTTAAGCAAAGGGGGAAAACATAGCTATATTGACACAGAACATATTTTCAATTAGTCAGAGGAAAGTGATTATGAATGACTGTCATCGTGTATTAAAGCACAGCTTTTCCATTCTGCTGCCTTCTGCTGTTTAGCCTTTGCTGTCCACTTATTAGCAAGAAAAGGGGAAAGTTCTTTAAGCTTGTGGGCATGATCACACAAGCTCTACCAATCGTGTTCTGGGGATGCCATTTAACAGTTGCTCTACAAGCATCTTCTGCAGATGCTGGCTGCTTGCG
Organism: Python bivittatus; assembly: GCF_059951505.1. Classification (NCBI taxonomy): domain Eukaryota; kingdom Metazoa; phylum Chordata; class Lepidosauria; order Squamata; family Pythonidae; genus Python; species Python bivittatus. The sequence goes on along the minus strand of NW_028277030.1, from coordinate 61,252,051 downwards.
TTAAGTTCTGTATAGTTCCAAGCCTGTGGCTATGATGGAAATATTGACAGATTGCCAGAGGGTGAGTAGTAGGAATCTTAATCCATCTGCTACGATGTTGAGAGAGGTTTGGCCAAGGAGCAAAATGAAAGGACCCAGGACAAGCTTCTTTCAGGTCCAGCACCTTCATTGACTATTCACTTACAGAAGCAATACATCTGATTAGTTCAGTGCATACTACTTATACTTTAGCAAATGAAACACTTTCCTACTTGGTTAATAAGGGAAGAAGGAGCCACTACTTTGAAAGGCAAGGAAGATCCCAGAGAGAACAAAAGCAAGAATTAGCTGAGAGGGGAGATTTCTGCTAAGAAAAGCAGGCTAAGGACCAGAAGCTGTTCATACAGGTTTACAATATTTGAGCTGCAAAATTCTGGTCAACCACAGCATTGTAGCAGGGGAATACAGAAAATGGTAACTCTTTGCTGTTATTTAGTTATTTAGTTTTGCACACCAGACATGGTAGTCTTACTTTATATGTTTCAGATATTGTAAACAAACTAAAGTACTATTTAATAGAAAATCTCAAGGACTTAATCAAGAATAAACAGTGACATTGTCTCTTCTTTATTTGAGGCCACAGGAATTATTAAATGTTACATGTAGATCAGTCCATTATTTCCTATGCAATGGACACTATAGTGTTGCATAATTCTGCTGACTCAAGACTCCCCCTTTTCTCGTACTGTATGGTTGGTCAGATGTAAAAATTACCTGCTTCTTCTTTGCAGACCTATCCCCAGAAATCTCCAAGAATATAGTGAAGTTCTTGATTTGTGATTGCCATCAGAAGGTACTGAATGTGATCATCATTAAATAGAGGGGTTACCTGCAGACCTTAGAATTCTGTCATCAATTTGTCTTGTTATCTGTTTTATACTGTGTATTGTATTGTTTTATTTTCACTTGGTCTCTGGCATCAACCGATAAAGTAAAAGATATGGGAACTCATCATTCTATTCAGCTAATCCAAAAGGGTCATTGGCAGCCATGGGATATATTGATTTTAAACTATAATTGGTCATATTGTTTTTATTGTGACCATTACTTAATTAATTCATGCAATGGAGTTCTTATAATTGATTGAAAATATTCAATTAGTCAACACATTTTAATTTCAATAGAACAGAATATATGTAGCTCAGGGTTGAACTGTGGAGTCAATGGTGCTCTCTAACCTTGGTTGTTTGCTTGCAGACATTTCATTACCCAACTAGGTAGCATCATTAGTGCAAGTGAGTATGGGGTTTGCTCCCTGTTTATACACAGTAGCTTGCCCTGCCAGTTTTGGTGGGGGTGTGGTTTTCTCCTTGGTAGTTCCTTGATCCGGGTATCATTTTCTGCTTGATTGATTGCCTGGTGTTAATCCCTGCTTATCTGGGTGTTGGGTGCTGGAAAGGATGTGTTCTGATCTGTTTCTTTCTTAGCTTTTTTATTGTCTCTTTTGAATGGTGTGTAAATGTGGTTTATCTCTACGTTGATGGCTGATTTGTCTGAATGCCAAGCTTCCAGGAATTCCCTAGCATTTTTAGATTTAGCTTGGTCTAGGCTGCTCACAATTTCCCAGTTGAAACTGTGGTTAAGTCTGTCCATATGTTGTGCGATTAAGGAGTTTTCATCATGTCTTCTGACTGCTGGTTGATGTTCATGGATGTGCTCTGCTAGTCTGCTGCTTGTCTGTCCTACATAGCGGCTGTTACAATCCTTACACTGTATGTTGTAGATGACTCCTGATTTTTCTTCTTGTGCTACTGGGTCTTTTGGTTTACTTAAGATATTTTGGAGGGCTTTAGTTGGTTCGTGTGCTATGATGATGCTGTGTGATTTTAATAGTTTGTTGGCTGTTTCTGAGATGTTTTTGATGTATGACAGTGTTATCCATTTCATAGCTTTTGTTGGTTGTATTGTAGTGAGTTGAGTGGTAAGGCACATTTTGATGAAGTTGCATGGATATCCATTTTTTTGGAAGATGTTGAAGTGATCCCATGTTTGTTTGTTTTTGTCCACCCTGAAAGGGTAGGCAGCCAGAGATGTTTCAGAGGGATAGAAAAATGTGTAACAGAATAGAACAGCAGTATCAACCTTTTCCATTTCCATCAGTAAAATAAAATTTTGGAAACACCACCCAGAAAAATGGAAAGAAATTCTAAAGCACTTTCAGAAAAACACAAGCAAAAAACAACAACAACAACAACAACAAACCAGATACCTCATCTACAAAGGAAGAAAAGCTTTGGGAAAGAGACTTTTTGCTTGGCACTGGTGGAAAATGTGTCACAATGCATGTGTGTTTATGCCCAGGACTCACAATTGCTGTACATTCATAAAATTGGGATCAATCTCATACTGATCCTTTTGGAATGATCTGGGGCTTTTCCCCACTGATACCCACCCATCCTTGAGTCAGAAGAATACTATTCTGTCATGAAATTAGCTGCTCCCCTTGCCGACCTTACCCCTATGGCATCTGTTCTGACTCACTGCTGAATAGTACTGCCCCGATTTCATATATGTAGCACTTAATAAGCAAACCGATAGATGCTTCCTGTGGTTTAGCTGTTGTCCTTCTTCTGCACATCACCAGCCAGTGGTAGAACAAGTGGTGAAGCAAGAATGGGAGGAATTTAGCTTCAGGGCTCTGTCTATCATCTCTAGGTTCCTTTCTCTAACCTCCTTGCTATATCCCATTTTGTCACAACCCATACTGAATAAAGCAAAAGAAAAAAGAAGCAGATTGGAATCATAAAGAGAGCTGAATCACAAGCAGTATTTTATTTAGGACTTCTCTTCCCTTCCTTTCCTCACTTTTATAGGTGAGAAATGCTGATCAGTCTGGTGCTGTGGCATAATTTTGATAGACCATGGTTTACATTTGCCAGGCACCAATTGCTGTGTTGTGCATCTCTTAAGAGAAACAGCAGCCAAATAATAACAGACAGTGCTGATGTGGACCAGAGGGAAAGGGGACATGCCCTTTTCTGCCTGCAGTGGTGCTTCTCTGAACCCTCCTACCAGTGGTCTCATTATGTTGCCTCTAATATAATGAGTGGTGAAGTTTAACAGATTCTTCACACCTTGCAGCTGATGTTAGATGCAGCTAGTTTAAGGTATGGATGAGGATGACTAAAGCCTGTCTCCTTCATGTGCTGGGACAAGATGAAGATAAAGCCAAGGGGATCCAGGAGAAAAAAGCTGTTGCTAAGGCATGTTTGTTAGGGTTAGGTACAAGTGGGAAAATACTCTTGGTAAAGAAATCTGACATTTCAGAATTTGAAAAGCCAAGGGATAATCTTCTTGTAAACTGGTGTTGGTTCTTCCTTGTATATGTTTCTCTTCAGCATAGCTCCTCTCCCCCAAAGTAAAAATCCCCTTACAGTCTAAAATTTGATTGTAAGGACAAAACAAAGGATGAGGAAAGTTGAGAGAACAAAAGGTAATGGCTGAATGTGAACAAAAACAGCTTAAGGAAGTTCTCTAAACCAAATTGAGATTTTGTTATGGCTAGGAATTTGGGGGCTGGGGAGCAGCTTAAGGAAAGGCATTGCAGCAAAGGTAGAGTTTGAATGAAGGAAATCATACTTAGTGTCATGTAACTTCTTAAAGAAATGACATTTCCTAATCATTCCTTGGCCCTGGAACTAATGGATTGCCCCTGACTCCTGTAACATCAACTGATAACCAGTTGCTTCTTCTTCCCAGTCTGTGACTCTATGACTCATCAATCTGAGGTTTTATTAGGTATGTTACTTGTTTGTGAATATTTATTCTATATTGTTGGAATCTTGGAAGGATTAAGAAAATGCTTTTGTCACCTTAACTTACTTGTCAATTCTCTGGTTACCACACCCAGTGCATGAATTCTGAACATTCCACCCAACAATGTCTGAAAAGAAGGGAGTGGTGTGACCAAACCTGATAACATCTGCTGTGTTTCATTAGGTGAAATGAGATTTGTTTTTCTCTTCTATTCATGCCATTTTGTTTGCACTCTCCAAAAATGGAAAAGTCTGAACCAAGTTTCTGTGGACTGATGTAGTTATACAGGATTCCCATTATACTTTAGTAGAGAACAATATTCTGTGATCTAGTCTTACTGGCTTCAGAAGAAGATTTAAGTATGGGCATAGACTACTTCCATTAAGAGAATTGGAAGAGATATGTTTAACTTTGTCTGGAACATATGCCAGTCCCTCCTCACCTATTGAATTACCAAACCTAATTGATACAATATCTGAATAATAAGAATAAGAATAATCTCTTGCTACCAAGATGAGCATCTTCTCATTGTTTTTACACTGCTGGCAACAGATTCCAATTTATAGTGTCACCACCTGTAAGTACTAGCCCGGCCACTTCAAGGTGTTTTAATGATAGAATGTAGTGAATGTAGTGCTTTGACACTTGGCCATTATGAAAAGAATGCAAATACATGAATGAGATTTTGGTTTAGAGAGTTAAAGTTTGGAGATAATTTTTGGCAAGCAGCTGTTCTCTTCCCGTTATTGACATTATGGGACAATAATACTGAACTATCTGTGACATAAGAGATGCCAGGTCTCCACCAATATCAACTTCATTTCAGTGTTAAGAAGATATGGCTCTTCACCCAACTTGGGGGTCTTATTGACCTTAATTTATTTTCACTTTATTAGCTCTTGATAATGGATTATCAGCAGTTTGGGATGTTGCTATATATTTGTTGGTTTATCACTATTGTGTTGGACTTTTTCACTGGTACTGTTTAAACCTCTCAAAATCCACAGATAGAGGGTGAATTATAACCATTTTGATGAACAATAAAAAGAACTCTAGCAAAGCTTACTAAGGCAATTGACGTTGTACAGCAGCATCCTTAAATGGTGTTCAGAGGCACCAGCATGCCTACAGAAACTTCCCTTGATATCTTAACAAGCAGCCTCCCCCATTCTACTTTTTAAATGTCTAGGTAATTTGTTTTGATTTTTATACATAATTAAAACTGAATCAGACATCTGTATGGGGGAGGTCCAAAAAGTAAAGATGGTCATTGTTGCATATGCAGCACATATAAAAAGGGCTGCAGCTTGAATTGTATGACCACAGCCACCAGCTTGATTTTTTTTTACCATTCTTGTGGATACCCCTGCTACACTGGATCCATAGGCTTCTTACATAACTTGGGTGCTGCAGTCCTGTGCTTGGTTTCCTAATGTGCCCAGCTGCCTAGAAGAAAAGATAATGTAAAGTTGGAGTTCATATAATGAATATTCCAGAAGAACAACCTCATCAGTTTGCCTTTCCTTCTCACTCACTAGAAATCTGAAATAGGTTGCTGAAATGATGGGAAATCAAGAATAGATTTGAATGCAATGGGACTGTGAATTCAGTTCCAATTCTAAACAAGCATTTGGAGCAGGGGGCTGAGCCAAGTGCCTTTAATTCTACTCAGTACAGGTCTCCATCCACTTGCTATTTAGATCCTGATTCCCGTTGGTGAACCTTGAGGTTTTGTAAAAAAGGAAAGTAGATCACAGAATTGCAGGATTTGCACATCCCCACCATACAATATGAATTTCCACCTTCTTTCTTTGTGGTCAGAAGGAGTAGTTCTCTTCTGAAAATGGTGTTAAGCCATTTTAGGCTTCACACACTTTTGTCTCAACATGACCTGTAGCCAGATTTTGATAATAAAGTTGGAAGTCTGGTGTCTGCTTGCATATGACCCTGGAGCCACAGGTTGCCTACTTCCCTCATGGTAAAAGTGTCATGTCAAGCACATATGTTATTCTTTGAACTTAAGCTCTTAGCAGTCTAATTAGTAGATTGATATGAGTTTATCACCTTCTCACTAGAAAGTCAGGAAATACAGGTTTGCTGGAGCCTTGATCAAGCTGTGTTGTTAATTCATTGAGTTGGCATGTGGAACACAAGGTATACAGATGTAATTTATAGGGTTTAGTAAATATAAACATTGCAAACAGGCTGAATTCAATATATCGCATAGGTGAATACAGCTGGACAGGAACAGCTGGGATTCAACATTTACAGGCATGCACTGATGTGATTATGGGAATAGGCCCTTGACAGGACTCATAGTTTGAGCATAGCTTAATATACAGCCTATATTTTTGATACATGGCCTATGTTTGCTTCCAGCTGGAATGAACTTACTTGACAGTCTAAATCAAAATCTCATAACTGAGCTTGCCTTTGTGCTGTGCAGAGTTGTTTCTCAAGGTTCTTTTAGCACATGTGCAAATAGGCATTTTTTTTTTATCCCTTGAGAGCCTGGACATAATAATCCATAGAGGGGGGTGGGAGGGAACCCTGCATTAACTTGGTATCCTCCCAAGCTGTGACTCCACATCAGATTGCTTCTTAAGCATATCTAGCAGCTGGGCAATAACTGTTCTTTAGATATAAAGCATAGGTTTGTCCCTGTAGGGTGGGGTAATGCTGATGGTGAAGAGTGAAGATGTTTGGATCTCTGCTCCTTCAGCTGTCTATGGGGCCTCTACATGAAGGCAGCTGAACAGCTGGATTTCCAAAGAAACATAAATGGATGCTTTACAATTGGCTTCTCTCCAAAGCCACTAGTGAATGTTCTTCGCAAGAGCTTTTGCAGCACCTGCTTAAGAAACAAACACAGTTTTTCCTTCTTCTCTCATATTATGCATTTTTAATTCTGCTGACAGAGAAACTGGGATCATCAGTCAATTTCCTTACTAGCTTGCTGAGATGATTCCAGTTGTGGACAAGATTTCTCTGGATTTAAGCTGCTATATCCGTTGGAAAGAACTTGCAGAGTGTCCACATAAATATATAAGGGAGGGCTGCCAGATGTTTACACCCTTTTGGATTTAGATTCACTCCCACTTTCCCTTAGCAAATTAGGCCTACTTGCCCTTGGTGCTTTGCTCTGTTCCCATCTCAGGCATATAGAGATAGGAGGCATAGCACAGATGTGAGACAGTTAATGGAATAAATGCCATTGATCATGAGGTATCTCTGATGCCTCACCTGCCTTGGGCTTTTTCTGCATCTGCAAGGGAATTTAAACTAGCATTCCAATCCTCTGAGCTGCCTCCTAACAGCTGTCACTAAAACTCAAACCAATTCACCGGAGAAACATTTTCACCACCAAATGTGAACTTTGTCTTCCAGACACATTCCAGTAATCGAAAACCAAGTCAGATAACAAGTTTACCATAAGAAGACATGGCTTTCTAATATAATATCTAGGCATCCATAAAATTTGGCAGGACCAGACAGTTAGAGGTAGCTTAATATTTGTCTTTAAAATTTAATTTTGCTTTTGGAGATTTTATGTTGGGTTAGATTCAGAATTGTTATGGATTGGTTAGTTGGATAATGTAAAGGACCATTCAGCCAATGTTAACCTTTTTTCTGTGAGAAGTGATTTAACATGTAGTGAACTTTTCCTGATATCAGTGGGACACAGAAATACTAAATTTTCATTAATTCATGTAGAAAGGTTTCTAGTTCTTTGACTTAGGTGATTAGTGTATTGAACTGGTTTTAATTCCCACCCCAGAGTAGCTTTAGTCAGAAGAGAACACCAGCAAAAGAAGAGTCAGACTGAAATAGGTTGATGGTCTTCTTGTAGGATTGTGCAGTTGCCACAAATCTATACCTCCAAAATACTTAGATTGTTTAAGATTCCAAGGTGGCTCATACTGGGAGAGGCCTAGGGTGAAAGATCCTGGCTACAGGGTGTTGGAAATGCCGCAATATCTCAGGAGGGCTTCAATCAATCAATCAATCAATCAATCAATCAATCAAATTACACAGTTTGCTTCAAGCTTCCATAAATAGGATATACCAGGCAGAGGGCAAGGTAAAGGCAGAATGGAGTATTTTTGAGACTGGTAGCTTTAACCTCCAATCACATAATATCTTTGCTCAAGTCATAGTGCTTTTGGAATGAAGGATAGAACAACTGTTGAGTGGTGCTCGTATGCAAGTGTTTCCTGAGGATGCTGTGACAGCAGTGCCCAAGAACTCCACCAACCTTCTTCAAAGTAAGGAGGGCAAGACAGTGGTTGATTGGATGCCACTGTGTAAATATCCTGAGTACCTTCAGGCAACAGCAAACCTTCTTTGCCCATATTACCTGCTCTGTGGCATTCAGTATTGGACCTGCCTGCCTTTCAGTAAAAGTAAAGATTTCCTAGAGTCAGATTTGCCCCTGGTGATTATATGAACCTCCCTTTTCTGGGATTATTTTTTTCTTCAATTTCCTAGTCTAGGTGACAGCCATGGATAGTCTCTATTCAATTATTAATCAAGCACAATCTTACTTAGCTTTGAAGCTCACACCAAGGTTGGCTAGGCTCTACCACATGATGAGACCTATTTTGCAGTGCAAGAAGTGAATATTCTTGTGCAGCATGATTCTTCTGCTCTGAGCTATGGATTTAGCTTTGATTTCATATTTTTATGCTGTCTAAATATAACGGTAGAATCTTTTCTTACCAGTGAGTTGCTCCACACCATAGAAATGTGTGAAAACATTATCATATCGGTAGTTTTATTTCTGAACCTTTTCTGGAGATCAATACCTTGGACTTCATTTTTTTTTCCAGTTGTCACACTGTATTTATTGACATTTCCACTGTATTGATAGTGCCACATTCTCAGGGAGGTCAGTGGGCATTATGGACAGCCATTTTCATTTTAGATGCATTCGTGCTACATGAAGGAGTAGCAGTGAAACTTGGACTTGCATGCAAGAACTTTCCATTGTTGCTGGTACAAGCGTAAGGAAGAGATAGTGGCATTCACTTTGTGTTACAAGTGAGCTAGAATGTTTAATTGCAGAAGCACTGGAAAATCAGGTTCAATCACCTGTACTCCAGAGTTTGGCCTTCAGTTCCCATCATCCCTGCTAGCATGATTGATGGAAAGGGGTTGTGGGAGCTGAGGATGCCTGTCCTTATACGGCAGCTTGTTGGTCCTAATTTATTTCAATAAATTACAGTTGTCCTTGTATAGTATAATGAGACATTGTAGTTAGTTAAAAACAAGAAGTGAATGTTATGCTGAAAGAGGAGACAGGAGGGAAATGCATGTGAGCCTGAAGCTCAGGCATGTAATGGTAAACTGTTTTTTCACATTGCATCCAAACAGCCCACTGAGACAATCAGCTTTGTTCTCTTTGGCAGAAGCAGACTAATCTGTAGGCACTGAAAACTCCAGAATAATGTTTTTCACTTTATTTCAGTCTGCAAATGAATAGGACTCTAAGGAAACCCCTAGAGTTGTGGTTCAACCATAGAAAATGAATCTCTGGGCTCGATACAAATCTCTGCACCTTCAAAAAAATGGCCATAATGCTTAATGTCCTGTTGTAATGTGCAGCTTTTGGGAAGGATTGTAGCTCATATACTGTGAACATGAAAAGGCTTTAATAAAGCTGAGAAGTGCCCATGTATAAAACCCTGGAAAGCCACTGCGGGTTAGAGAGAGCACCATACAATTTTTGCACAGGAACATACTGTACAGTGTGTAACTCCCACCCCACTCTCAAATACACATATGCCCAGACCCTGCTGTCACTGCCTCCAAAATCACCATGTGAACTCAGTAACTTGTCTGCTGCATCACACCCAAGAGAAACAGCAATCTGCATTGCTTCTTAAGGGATTAAAACATGATTGGCATCTGCATGGAGACTGATTTGGGCATTTTTTGTACCAGGAGCATCAAGAGCATGTGCAAAAGGAGCAAAGCATCTGTAGAGGGAAACAGGACAAGCAGCCGGATGCATTGACCATTCTGGAACACTTTTAGTAGTAAATGTGTGTCTGTATAAGCTGTCTAGAATGCAATATAGGTAACTGGGGGGAAGCTCAGAGCCAATCAGTTTTGTTAGTCAAGCATCCTGTAGTCCACCTACAGAATCTAGTTGTTTATTCAAATCAGCAACAACCAGTGGAGAGAACATTTTTAGCAATGGCAGCCAATCAGTTAATATTTCTCCCCATTTTTACTTTGATCATACTTTAATGAGTTGTTACACCTTCTTTCCTTTTTAAAAAATCACTATTTGTGAGTTTTGCTAGTTTTATTGAAAAAAATCTCTAGCTGCAAGTTTACTTCTCTCCTTTAATTTAAAGAACTAAGTGGCTTCTTTAACACACACACACGTATGTGTGTGTGTGTGTGTGTGTATGGATGGAGGGAGGGAGGGAGGGAGGGATAGATAGATAGATAGATAGATAGATAGATAGATAGATAGATAGATAGATAGATAGATAGATAGATAGATATAGTGCTTTTTTAATTTAAGAGATATCCGGGCCTTTTCTCCCCCATTACAGTTTTCAAAAAGTGGCATGCACCTTTTGCATTCATGATATAAGTTATACATACTAGTTATAGAGCTATCCTTGCCTTTCAGGCAATGTGTTGCCAATGAGACAGATACATGCAGGTCTAATAGATTGTTTTTAACTGTGTGGATCATTCCCTAACCTCCTATTTACAGAATTTCAGAATGTTAAACATTTCTTGGCTCCATGAATTTTTATGTGCAATGGCATCTGTGTTGTTCAATAGCTGGATTAGAAAAATGTGGCTCAAGGCCTGCTTTTTGCCACGTGGATCATCATCACATCATGGCTTTTCTAGGTAACAGGATATTATGGATTCAGAAGACTGCTTTGGATATTAGTTTTGGGGTTCTTTTCTTCCATATTAACCCTTTATTTTGTTCTAATTATCAACTGCTACAAACCAATTGCCTTTTCAGATTCAATTTCATGACAAGTTTTAGTTTGAGGTGTGGACATATTATGGTGCTGGGACCAAATTCTTGCTCAAAGAGTAATGTGAACCAAATATAAAGCCAACATGGCTGGTTATAAGAAAGGTGGAATCAAGTCCACCCAAACATTCTCAAGTTCTTTTCCTCAGTTAAGTTAGTAGCTGTATGTAATTGTAATGAAATGTTTAAACATCCTTAGGATCTTCCAAGAGGGAATGCTAAGGTGGTATAAGATCCAATTAGTCAAAATGATTGACTCCTTGGTTCTACCCTAACAGACCTAGTGGGCACCATCCACCACTGGACATGACATAGTTTCCTATCTTTTATTTCATTTGGACCTATAACAAAATTTTATGTTGCTGGGAATCAGGCAGCATATAAATGTAATAAATTATTATTGTTGGTCACACAGTCATCAAGACGTTTAGATTGGACTTGGTATTTTTATCCTTCTATTGAGTTGTTCCCACGGACCTGGGATAGGCAGATATTGTTGTCTGATAGCGTTAAAGGTATTGTCGCAGGATATAAGCTGTTCTAAGTGAATCTGCCTTTTGGAATTGACTGATGGTGATTTTTTATTATTATTATTATTATTATTATTATTATTAAATTCATGTGTAATTGTAACAATATACATTACTGATTTCTGACTGCTATTTAAGATAATTCAGTTTGCCACTTTGGGGGCAGTCCTAGCAAATCAAAATGGTGAAAACGATTTGACCTATTTTGTTATAATGTCATCTTTCTGACCCCTAAATTTTACATTACATTACATTACATTTCGGATTTATCTCCGCCCATATCCCCCAATGGGGAACTCTGGGCAGCTCACAAAGTACACCTTAACCATTACAATTACAATTACACCTATTCTAATACAACTACAGTGCAACCCTATTCTATTGTGGCCAGCAGCGGTCACAAGGGAGTCAGCTTATCCAGGCTTTCTTCCACCGATGATCTTTTCGCCTGTCGCATTAGTTGCGTCCAGCGTCCGGCGTTTGTTCTTTCCACCGATCGGGTCCAGCACCGGTTCCAGCTTCCCCGCGCAGGTGCCGCCGTTTCCTCCCACTGAAATGGGAGTACCTATGTATCTACTCGCAGATGGAATTGCTTTCGAACTGCTAGGTTGGCAGAAGTTGGGATGAGTGACGGGAGCTCAGCCTGTCATGTGGAACAGGCTCAAACCACTGGAGTCCCGACCATTTCTGGCCGGCAAGCTCCAGCGTCATTAAGCCCTATGCAACCACGTCCCAGTCTCCATAGTCTTCATAGTCTTCATGAAGCCATTTAACCTTGCTACAACAAAAGGTAATATATCCTACCTATTGCTCATGAAAAGAAAATGAAATAATCTCTCCAGAATAGTTCATCTGTAACAAACACGTTACATTCTCTTTGGATGTTTTGCTTCAGCTAGTTCACATGTTCTAAGAACTATATTTGACAAACTGTGTAACATCAAAGAAAAAGGTGCCCGTGACAAATCTGCCAATGGTTATTTGCAGCACATTACTTTCAAGTAGGTAGGTATAGTGTGCACTGACGTGCACCTTACAAAGGCCATGGAGATAGACTACAACTAAGCAGAAATTTGAATTGTAGCACCAAAATAGTGTCAAAATTTTACATAGGAATAATGTCTTTCCCTGATTCCAAATTGGTCTGTAGAATTTAGCATAGGCCATTCAAAATGATGAATAAAACTGTTCTTGTTTATGTTTATACCACTTTCTATATAAAAGCATCTTGAAGTGGTTTACAAAATATAAAATACAGAATGAAGGTTTTTTTTAATTATAAAAAAATAGAGTAAAAAAAAAAAAGAAAAGGAAGAGGAAACAAAAGGAGAAAAAAGTATCCAAAACTTAATATTTTGGTGGAGAGATCTCCAACAGGCACCTAAAAGATGCAACTGTAGGCATTTTACAAACTTTCAGGGAGAGAACATTCCAAAGGATTGGCACCATCTCAAAGAGAGAAGCACTCTGCTGTTCTAGCAAAGGGATTAGACCTTCCCTCAACAGTTGGCTCAATCAACCAGGTCATAATGGCAAAGGCAGCCCATCAGATATTCTGCTCCTAAATTGTTTGGACTTTATATGTCACATGAAAGATTTTGAACCTGGCTTGATAGCTTATGGGCAGTCCATGCAGATGTTTCAATAGTAGCATAATATACATAGCCAGATCAAGTGTGTGAGTAGTTCCCTATCCAGAAAGGACATAAGTTGCTAGTAAGTGCTGAAGCTGGTAGTAAGTGCTCCTGGCTGATGAGGCCACAATGACTCTAGAAGCACCTCTAAACTGTGTACCTATTTTCTCTAAGGGAATGCAGCACCACTGGGGAACAGGCAAGCATCACAATTCTGATCCCCAAGAACCAGTAACTCTCTTTCTGAAAGACAGAGTGAATTTTAAATGACATTAATATTTTGTCTTAGGGACCTCTCAACATAGCTGCTACAGTCAAGAGGCGTAATAATCTCTTGAAGACCATTTCTGCAAATAGGAAAAGAACCACTATAACACCTGAAGGTGGTCCATAAGGATACTGCAATAGTATTAAAGGTCACTGTAAGAACAAACAGTATAATGTGTTGTATCACATAAAATACGTACAAATGCTTTAAAGCTGCTCTCTTATTTTGAAAGTTTAGAAATCATGACAGCATGAAGTTAAAGTCCCTCCCTTCTTCTCAGGGACATGTTGGGTTCTCCTTTGCTGGTATTATTCAAGAACAGTGTTGTCCAAACTTGGAACCTGTTTTCTAAATGCTGCCTCATATACTCAAACTTTAAGATGAGTGGACTTCAACTCCCAGAATTCCCTAGCCAGCATGGCTGGCTGGGGAATTCTGGGAGTTGAAGTCCACTCATCTTAAAGTGGCCTAGTTTGGACAACACTGTTCAAGAAGATGTTGGATAGGGAATTGTCAGGGATGCTTCAATTTGGGCTCTTACACTGAGCAGGGGTTGGATTCAGTGTCCTTTATGACCCTGCCTTGCTCTGCTGTATGTTTCTAGGATTCTCTTTCTCTCTTGTATATTCTCTAAAAAAGCACCCATACTTTCCTTATTTATCAGCACTCTTTCAAACACAACTCATTCTGCTTCCATCAAAGGGCATTCTAAGTGTTATTAGTAATGACAATTAATCTCCATATGCTTTGTTGTATGTTACGAATAAGCAAGCGGAAATGAAGCCTGAGCTGAAATATAGAGGAAGGTCCTTAGCTGAAAAGCTTATATCATCAGTTGGCTGGCAGAGCATAGGTTGATTTTAAAGGTATTGTAGAAAGGTCAATCAATTTGCTCAGCCTTTTGCCTTAGGGACCTAACCATAGGAACTGCTAACATACAGTATGAGGCAGCATTTAGAAAACAGGTTCCAATGTAAGCTGACATTTGATCAATTAACTGTAAATTGGTTTTTTGAGCTTCCGTAGAGAGCATGTGATAGGTTGGACTTTTTGTTTAGTCCTCAAAGAAATGAATAATATAATTTCTTCCAAAGTCTGCTTCTAGAGACAGTAAACTGCTAAACTACATAAAATCTCTTATAATTTACTGATAAGCTGTAAATTTGTATATGTGTTATAACCTTCTGTTAGAATATGAGTAAGATGATGCCAATGGGGCCTGAAGCTGAACTCATGAAGCAAATGTTCAGCTGTTCCAAACAGGATTGATGCTATACTTACTTTTCCAAAGTAGAATTTAATCTGGCTCATCTTATTTTTATCCTCAATTGCATATTTATGTTAAGGAGGGAAAACAAGCCAAATCTGAAACGTGTGTGATGCAGGCAGGGACCTCTGTCATTAAGATGAAGTTGGCTGAAACAAGAAATCAAGGGCAGTATGTTATGGAGCCTGGACTGTCCAAGCATCTTCTCCTGAGTCCAACACTCCTTTTGCACTCTTACTGTGGCTAGTGGCATAGGAAATGTGTTAGGCATGAGCTACAGAGTATTAAGGCATCTACAGTGGACTCCATGGTGCTCTCTGAGCTTGGTTGTTTGCTTGAGATGTTTCATTACCCAACTAGGTAACATCATCAGTGCAAGTGGGTGTGGGGCTTGTTTCCTATTTATATACAGTAGCTTGCCCTGCAAGTTTTGGTGGGGGTGTGGTTTTCTCCTTGGTAGTTCCTTGATCAGGGTATTGTTTTCTGCTTCACTGATTGCCTGGTGTTAATCCCTGCTTAACTGGGTGGAGGCTGCTGGAGAGGATGTGTTCTGGTCTTTTTGTTTCTTTCTTAGCCTTTTTTTTTTTTTTGGTCTCTTGAATGGTGTGTAAATGTGGTTTATCTCTATTTGTCTATTGATGGCTGATTTCTCTAAATGCTAAGCTTCTAAGAATTCCCTAGCTGTTTTTGGATTTAGCTTGGTCTAAGATGCTGACAGTTTCCCAGCTGAAACTGTGGTTGAGTCTGTCCATGTGTTGTGAGATTAAGGGATTTTCATTGTGTCTTCTGACTGCTAGTTGGTGTTCATGGATGCGCTCTGCCGGCCTTCTGCCTGTCTGTCCTACATAGTGGCTGTTACAATCCTTACACTGTTTGTTGTAGATGATTCCTGTTTTTCTCCTCTTGGGTTACTGGGTCTTTTGGTTTACTTAAGATCTAGTAGTATCTAATATTTGGTAATAGATACAAATACTGTATTAAATACAAACACAGTGAAGACCACCTCTGTCCACCTCAAGTTTTTGTGGGAGCTAGAGGGTCACTAAAAGCTTAAGATTGCACATACTGGTCAGTTTTGCATGCTGTGCTTTTGTGATGATCAGTAATGAAGTTGGCAGTTGTTTAAACAAGATTCCTTGAAATGCCAGCTCACCTTGTAATGGTAATGATTTTAAAAAAAAGAAAAAGCAGAATTAAAACCAATTAAAACAATAAACAAACAAAAAATATTTATAACGTACATTATGAAGGTGAGGTCCAACCACAATAAAAAAAACAGAAACAAATAAGAACTAAACAGCAGTTGAATTACACAAAACGAATAAAATCAATATATACCATAATATATTTTCTTTTTTTAATAATTTATATTAAAATTTTAAAAAGAACATAAAAACTAAGACAAACTAATACAAAACAGAGAAGAAAGAAAAAAGATAGGAAGAAAGAAAAAAACACAAGTGCAGTGAGAAAGAATAAAAAAAATAGAAAGAAGAAACTTCTAATTTTCTCTGCAGCAAATATAAATATGATTACAAAATTATCTCCTACCCTAAGATTACAAAAAAAGCTCACTTTTTTCTATTATCCATTTGTTTTTTTCTAATCATCAAAATCACAAGTCATAAGTGCATTTTTCTGTTTCATGCAAAAAGTCTGTAAGGGGTTTCCAGTCAGCCATAAATGTAGATATTGTTTTTTCTCTGATCAAAGAGGTTAATTTAGCCATCTCTGCAAGTTCCATCATCTTCACCAACCATTCCTCCATTGTAGGTAGTGTTGAACCTTTCTACTTTTGAGCATATAACAGTCTTACTCCAGTTGTCATATATAAACACAAAGTTCCATGACTTTTTTCTTGTTGCCTGTCCATTAGTCCCAAAAGAAAAGTCTCTGGTTTCAATTGTATTTTTAACCTTTAAAAACTTCTGAATTAATGTATGTATTTGTATCCAAAATTGTTTAGCCTTTTTACATGTCTACCAAACATGATAAAATGTCCCTTCATATTGTTCACATTTCCAGCAAAGATTCGAAGTACCTTTATACATTCTAGACAATTTCTGTGGTGACAGATGCCAATGATACATCATTTTATAAAAATTCTCTAAGGCTGGAACATAATGTATATTTCAATCCTTTCAACTACATATTTTCCCATTGATCCATTTGTATATTATAGTAAAAAAAATTAGCCCATATTATCATACATTCTTTCTTCTTCTTCTGTCTCATATTTTAGCAAAAGTTTATACATTTTAGCAATAACATGTTCATCATTAGTACATAATTCTATTTCAAACTCAATCTTATTTTGTTCAAAACAATAAAATCTTTTATCCACTTTAAACCTCTCTGATAATTGTACTAAGTAAACCATTGACAAGTATATAGTTCTTTTATCAAATCTTCTCTTGATTTCATTTTACAATCCCCTTGAGAGAATTCTAGTACATCACGGTAAGTTAACTATTTATGTTTACTTATCATTTCTCGTCTATAAAACGCTTCTTGCACTGAAAGCCACAAAGATGTTTTCAGGCAGAACCTAAATTTATATTAACCATACTATATATTCAAGCACAATGAAAATAATGCTTTTATACAGTTATGAAATTCTAAACAAATCTATTAAGTTTACTAATAAGATTAATGGTAAAACAGCTGTACTGCATGGGATTATAACAATGCCTTAATACAAAAATGTGGTGGGCATGTGATTACTTTCGCTTGAAAAGATAAGCTAAAAATAGAGGGAGGAGTATTTGTGTGTGTGCGTGCATGTGTGTGCATTTGTGCATGTGTGTGTTTGTAAACAAATCTATGAAAAAGGTAGGTTGCCTTTTTTGTTCACGAATTTCTGAATGTTCCCAAATTTAGAATAGGAGAACTATTAGAACAATTCAACAATGGTTAAAAACAAACATAGGGACACTGCTTCAGGGAGAAATCAAAACTGACATCTTTATCAGTTACTGGATGACAAGATGAAAGATTAAGTATATACTAAAAGGAAACATTTTTTTTTTCATGTGGCAGCAACAAAATGCCACACCCACCCGGAGGAAAATGCTGACAATTTTTGGGGAACCAGAAGATTTTCTACATTTGTTGGAAGCCTTAAGATCTTCTACTAATTTCCTGACATTTCTATGATATTTATGCAGAAATGTATCCTCCTTCAGATTTTTTTGCCCAAGATCCTATCCCCTTTTCATTGGCTATCTTTCATGAAGTTCTTCAGAGCTACTGTCCAAAACATGGAAAAGGTACCATTGGACAAAGGAATATGTGCCTTACTCAAATGTGGAGTGCTCGTCTCGTGTCAGAAATGCAGGAACTGGAAGGGAGATCATTATTAATCTAAATTTTATAAAATTAAAAACTTTAATAAAAATATAGATTTATATAATTCTTGCCCAATTCCGGGCCACGTTGATGGTAAAGATATTTCTGACCAGCAAGTCATTCTGTGTGCATGTCGATCCCAAGGAGCACTGCAAAAGATGGATAATTGTTTGAATAGCACCACATTCACAATAAATATCCTTGTCTTCAAGAAGAAACCCCCATTTTTCCATTTGATCTTTAGTTCTACACAAGCCAGGGTGCAGTCCACTTAAATATCTCCAAACCTTCCACTCCTCCGAACCTCCAGGCAACTCCTCAAGCGGTTCTATCCAATTGTAAAGATGTTTTGTTTGGGATTTCCATCTTTTTAATCGCTCTGTTTGAGGTGTGGTAGCAATCTCCTCAGTGCAATCTAAAAAGGTCCTCCTTGATTTCAATCTTTTTGTGGGAGGTACTTGACCAAATAGTGGGTGTGCCAGTGTGGGTACACATGTAACACCATTCCATATTCCATGTCTTGTGCCACGCTCCTTCTAACACCTGGGGGAGCTATTCCCGCCAAGATATACAGTTTATCAAGTGGAGTGGGGCGCAAACATCCAGTAACAATATGACATGTATCACTAAATGCCCTATCCACGTGTATAAAATGCGCAGACTGGCCCCAAACGGGGCAGGCATACTCTGCTGCCGAGTAACACAATGCAAGGGCAGCCATACGTAAAGAAATAGGATGAGCACCCTAGAAAGATGGAAAGTTCCATCCAACTTTCTGAGGAGGTTATTACGGGTGGAGTGTGGGGCACTAAGTGGCATTTTTGTGTAGAACTTCAAGACCAAGAAAAAGGAGGTTCATGGTTCACTGAACTAGACCATAATGGATTAAAGCCAACAACTATTATTTAGATTAACTAGCCCAAAATTGCAGAATTAGTACCTGTAACCTACACTTATTTATAACTGGTTGACTGAATTCTAACCCACTTTTCCTGAGATTTCCACCAGATGTGTGAGATTTCCACTCTAGTAAGTCCTGGCTGATAAGAATGTTTTAAAGCAACTGGACTTCTTAACTGTAAGAGAGACATGTAACTACTTTATAAGATAAGTTAGAGCTTGAGAGAATGATCCAGCAAAGTAATCCTACTTTAAAAACAGGTGGGTTTCCTGTAATTAATAGAAAGGTAGTTGAATATGAACCTTCCTTCCTTCCTTCCTTCCTTCCTTCCTTCCTTCCTTCCTTCCTTCCTTCCTTCCTTCCTTCCTTCCTTCCTTCCTTCCTTCCTTCCTTCCCTCTTGCCTGAAATAAATTATATGAAGTATTTTATTTTTATTTCATAAATTAAAAAAACATGAATTGATTCTTAGCAATGTAAAAACCCAATGTAGCTTTTAAAATTACAGTGAAATAAATATTTGACTATTCAAGTATATAGACCAAGTCCACAGCAGATGACAGCAGATGAAAAAGCTAAGCAGAGTCAGTCCTGGCTAGTGCTTATATGGGAGGCCATCAGGAAATCTCAGAACCATAAATTAGATTGTGAAATTTTAAAAAAAAATGCAGGAGGAAAGCTACAGTAAACCATTTCCATCTAGGTGCCAAGAAAATATGTTTTCTTATAGTTACCATGAGTCAAGCTTAACCCGAGGAAGTCTTTACAGTACAGTACCTTACTGATAGCCCTTGTAGAAGGAGCGCCATTATAATCTATGGTAACCAAAAATCATACAGAGTCTGATCGTACCCCTTCAGACTAGCACATTTTATTAAAAGTTATAAGTTTTTGTGATTATTTGGGTTTCCCTAATATTAAAGATGGGGGGTGGGGGGGTAGGAGGAGGGAAGGGATTGTACTGATATTTCTTCCTTACATTTTAAAACTACACTCATCTTCTACCAATCCAGCTTCCTAATATATATTCTGCATATAGGTTAAATACATAAGGAGAGAGTATACAGCCTTGTTACACTCCTTTGCTGACCAGGAACCAATCTGTTTTACCATGTTCTCTTCAGACTTGGCTTCCTGAGCTGTATATAGGTTTTACATAAGGACAATGAGATGTTCTGGGATTCCCATTTTCTTAAATACATTCTACTGTTTGACATGATCAACACAAAGGCCTTTCTATAATCAGTTAAGCACAAACTGATTTATTTTTAGCATTCTTCGGCTTTCTCAATTATCTAGCAGGCATCAGCAATAATGTCTCTTGTTCCTTGGCTTTTTCAAGAACCAGCTTGAATGCCTGGCATCTCCCTTTCCATGTAGGGCTCTGATTTGAGTCAGATGATCCTAAGCATTATTTTGCTAGCATGTAAAATTAAGGATATTGTATGATACTTTGTACACTGTGTTAAGTCTTATCTCTTTTGCATTGGTATGTAAATTGACCCCTTCCAATCTATTGGCCACTGTGTCATTCTCTAGATTTGCAGTTTAATTTGGTTAGAATCTTTACAGATTCTTCTTCTGTTGCTTGCCATATTTATGTAGATATTCCAGCAATTTCTGTAGCCTTCCAACTTGATAATGCTGATCTAACTTCATCTAAAGAGCTGATCTAACTTCATCTTCTAGTACTAAAGATTCTTGT
Source organism: Python bivittatus (assembly GCF_059951505.1). Taxonomy (NCBI): domain Eukaryota; kingdom Metazoa; phylum Chordata; class Lepidosauria; order Squamata; family Pythonidae; genus Python; species Python bivittatus. The sequence goes on along the minus strand of NW_028277030.1, from coordinate 61,231,593 downwards.
ACAAAGGGAATATCTTCTAAAGTATCTTGGACATTGACACCTCTACTGTACAGTATTTCAGTATACTCCTTGCATCTTTGTTTGATCTCCTTTGAATCAGTTACTATCTGTCCATTGGTGTCCTTTAGCATACCAATTCAAGGTTGAAACCTCCTTCTGAGTTCAGAGATCTTTTGGAAGATCTTTTGTCCTTGTTTTTCCATGTCAATTTCCATCTCCAGTGTCTAGAAATGCCATTGTGATACTGCTTCTTGTCTCTTCTAACAGCAATCTGAAATTCTTTGTTAAGTTCCTTCTAGATATAGTTGTCTTTCCTGCTTTTGGCTTCTCTTGTCTTCTTGGCAATTTCACTGTCTGTTATGACATCCAATTTCTTTTGTTTCTTGGTCTTTGGCAATCTCTTTTCACATTCATCCTTAACAACTTCTTTGATTTCATTCCTCAGTTCCTTTGGTTCCCTATCAATGAGGCTCATGACTTATTTATTTTTCCAATGTAGACAGCCACCCATCTCAATATATGACTCTAGGAAACTCACAAACAGTTTTAAAAAGAATAAAAAACACCAAAACAATACAATTTAAAAACAATACAAACATATAAAAATCATATGACAAAATACGTAGCCAAGGTAGTCAGTGTCCATCAATGAAAATCAATGCAGCCACTGCATAGGCTCCACCACACTCTTTGGTCCCCACACCTGTTGGCAAAACCACGTTTTCAAGGCCTTACAAAAAAGCCAGCAGGGTCAAGGCCAACCTGACTTCAAAGTAATTCTTGATGTTCTCCTTGAAAATGGTGGGTAAATCCTCAAGATCATATTGTGAAAATCAGTTGGCTGTCGTCTTCTGCTTTGCCTTGATTTGGAACTTGCATATGAGCAGTTCATAACCTGTTTCACAGTCAGCCCCTGGCCGTATCTTTGCTGTCACAGCTAAGCTCTTCTATTTATTGATACAGTGATTTCTATATGCAGTGGTACCTCGGGATACGAACGCCTCTACTAACGAACTTTTCGGGTTACGACCAGCTCCGCAAAAATTTACCTCGATGTGCGAACTCCGCCTCGGGGTATGGTCATTTTTCCACCCTGACACGTGGTCCGTGGCCATTTTTCTGCCCCTAACATGTGGTCCGCAGCCATTTTTCCACCCCTGACACGTGGTCCGCAGCCATTTTCCCGCCCCGCTGCGCGGCGCCCGGCCGTTTTCCCGCCCCTGACACGTGGTCCGCAGACACCAGAATGGATTAACGGTAATTACATTGAACCTTACGGGAAAATTTGCTTCGGGGAGGGACCAAATTCGGAGGGTGGAACGGATTAACTGGATTTACATTGAACCCTATGGGGAAATTTGCATCAGGTTACGACCAACTCGGGATACACCCAGAGTCACGGAACGGATTAAGTTCATATCCCGAGGTACCACTGTACTCCGTCTGGTGATGTCCATGTATAAATTGTTTTTTTAATTGCTCATTGAGTTATTTAACATTTAAATTATTGGCTTTGGAAATATAAGACTGAATTTAAATTGGTCCGTTTTTTGGTTGTGGTTAATTTTGTTTCTTTCAAAAAGACTGATACAATTTTTACTTAACTGCAAGTTTATGGTTGATGCCAGCCAACTTGAATGAACTATATTCAGAAAGGAGCTGTAAAACTCTTTGTACAAAACAAACAAAAATATATTTGAGCACACCAACTGTGCAAGTAGATCTTTCACCTCACCGTCAATACTATTTTTTTGGTGTCAGTTCACATACATGAGCAGACAGTGAGCCATATATCAGGCATTTATTAAACAATGAACTAATCAGAAATCAGGAGAGATTGCAACAAAATCCATGGCTGATATGAGGACTTTTTCAGCTGTGTTCTGCAATGCTCCCTTTTTTCACAATTTTTCAGCTCATGTAAGCTTTTAGGTGACAAGTTTAACAAATGCATTATTTTCTGATGCAATTGCATTTTTTTTTTTTTTTACTAGTTAGAATTCCAGACATATGCACACCCACACACACACAAACTTTCACATGTGTATGTGCATGAATTACACAACCTAATTTGGTGAAGAGAAGTACAGAAAAGTTTTACAAAAATAAAACTCTTTCTGAACAATACAGCCTTGATGATTCTGCAGAAGCAAGTACAGTGGTACCTCTACTTACGAACTTAATCCGTTCCGTGACTCTGATCGCAAGTCGAGTTGGTCGCAAGTCGAAGTAAATTTTCCCATAAGGTTCAATGTAATTACCGTTAATCCATTCCGGCATCCGCAGACCATGCGTCAGGGGCGGAAAAATGGCCGCGGACCACATGGAACGGGCAGAAAAATGGCCGCGGACCACGTGGAATGGGCGGAAAATGGCTGCGGACCACATGGAACGGGCGGAAAAATGGCCGCGGACCACATGGAATGGACGGGAAATGGCCGCGGACCACGTGGCACGGACGGAAAAAGGGCCACGGACCACGTGGCATGGGCGGAAAATGGCTCGTAAGTCGAGGCGAGTTTATAAGTAGAGGTAAATTTTTGGGGCCGGAGCTGATCGTATCTTGAAAATTTCGCAAGTAGGGGCATTCGTAAATAGACGTACCACTGTATAAAGAAAGATTATTGACCAACAGGATGTTCAGTCATGGTTTTGCAATAGATGGGAATGGCAGAATCCAGAGAAACTTTCTTTGTTTGTTCGATTGATTTCTAAGGCTGCCCATCTTACAGCAGTGAGGGCCATCTCAAAGACTTATCATGTAGCAGGATAAAGATAACCAAGAAGTGAATTCTGGTGAAGGTAACAGAAGGAGTGGGTCTCCTGAGAGTCAGAGCTGGGCCCCTGAGCGTGGGCTCCTAAGGGTCAGAGTTGGTTAGTGTAGAGCACTCTATAATTTGAGAGATAATGAAAGAGATGTGAATCAAGAAAGTCAAGGACATCTACCTAGCCTGGCAGGGTTGTGTGTGTGTGCGCGTGCACACATGCCTTCAAGTCAGTGCAGTTTCCTTGGCAAGATACCAGAAGTGGTTTGCCTTTGCCTCCTTCCTAGGGCTGAGAGAGAGGGACTATCCCAAGGTCACCCAATCAGCTTTCATGCCTAAGGCGGGAGTAGAAGTCATGGTCTCCTGGTTTCTAGCCTGATGCCTTAACCACTACACCAAACTGGCTGTCGGTATGATTGTTCTAATTTTAGTGTCTCAAATCTAGCTATTTCATATGCATATTGTACAAATGATCATCCTGAGTTAAGTTGGAAAAGGGTGAATCAATTCTTGCGGTATGGATGTCCCACTCCTAATCATTCCCTTTCAAAGTCATTTTTTAAGATAGTAGGCCAAAGGTCAACTTTTCTTTTTTAACATATGTGACTGAATTTTTAAAGCCTAAACAGTGCGTGTAGATGTGCACTAGATTTGGATTATGATGGAGCTGGAGAGGAGACAATTGATCTACACTGGCCTGTTGATCTAGAGTGAGTGCTTAATATATGGGTGGATGTAGCATTCAGTCAAGTGAGCATCCATTAGGAGAAAATACCTGGAGGGAATAGAGTTTTTGTTGTTTAGTCATTCAGCCACCTCTGACTTTTTGTGACCTGATGGACATTATTGTGTTAGGTTTGTCTGTCAGTAATTGCTTCCTTGGATTTTTGTAGCTTCATGCTTGGGTCATCAGTGATAGCATCTAGGCATCTTGTCTTGTCAGCCTCTTTTTCGACTTTCCTTAATTCTTCCAAGGACTTTTTTTTGTAGAATGACTCTTGGCTTCTCATTATTTGTCCAAAATATCTAAGCCTGAGCTTAATTATTAGTGCTTCTGGTGAACAGCCTGTTTTTACATCATCTAGTAGTTCTTCTTAAGCCCCACAATTTTCTCCAGCATCACTGTTGTAAAGCACCCATTTTTCTTCATGACAGCCTTTTTGATGATTCAGCTTTCACAGTCTGTATTACAATGGGAGAAACCATAGCTAAAAACATCTACTGGAACATTTTAAAATTTTCTCTAACAATGCTGAGACAAACTAATCACATTTATTTCAGGGTTTTTTAAAAAGTAAAATGTGGAAAGAGATAAGATATAAATAAGATGCATAAACATTCTCCCCTTCAAACTCTTTAATTAATAAATCAATATCCATAGTGTTCAAAAGTCCTATAATTTTCTGCATGGGAGGGAAAACATTGAATTACCTCTCCTCCTGATGAACTCTGCCTTATAGCTTCAACATGGCTGTATTTCTCTAAAAGCATTCTCCAAATAAACGAACAAAAAACAGAATCAGCTAGGAGACGGGAGTAGATAGCATCACTAGATTGAACTTTTGGATTGTTATTCAGCACTGCCCTCCAGTCTCCCTCCTAGTGATATAACAACACTGAGTTACTTTACATATTTATTTTATCTGTTGGTATTTCTGTGCTACCTTTCTACAAATGTTATCATGGTAATGTACAAGCTAGATTTAAAGAAATAACATAAAGATCAAGAATTCAGTCATATTAAAGGATTAAAATAAGATTAGAACTACTAAAAGCAATTTGAAGGGATTTAAAATGAATCAGAAAGTCATTATTACAGACAATTGTCAGTCTAAAATTTTAATCTCCTTGGTCCTCTAAATGTCAATTATAGCCATGACTTCACTCACTGGATAAGAACATTGAAAATCAAGTAGAGTCATTGGTTTGGGCAGATGAATAGTACCTACAGATTTTGTCTCATACCTCTGCTTCTGAAATGGCTAATGCTTGGTGTTAGGAAGGAACGGAAGGTCAGTTTATGGTGGAAGCAGACTCTGGATAGCTTGATGAGAATTTGCGTAAAACTAGTCCAATAGTCCAGTCAATCTTAAAGGAAATCAACCCTGACTGCTCATTGGAAGGATTGATAATGAAGCTCAAGCTCAGATACTTTGGTCACCTAATGCGAAGAGAGGACTCTTTGGAAAAGACCCTGATGCTGGGAAAGATTGAAGGCAAAAGGAGAAGAGGACGGCAGAGGATGAGATGGTTAGATAGCATCACTGAAGCAATGAACATGAAACTGAGCAAACTCAGGGAGGCAGTGAAGGACAAGAAGGCCTGGCGCGATATGATTCATGGGGTCATGAAGAATTGGACACAACTTAACGACTGAACAACAACAACAACAAGACCAATAGACAATATATATGACAACCTTACTATCAGGGCATTTCAAATCATAAGATATGTATGACAGTTTGTGCAGTATAGTGATTAAGGTATTGCACTAGAACTGAGGAGATTCAGCTCCAGGTCCCCCAATGCATTTGGGTTGTCACTATCTCTCAACCCAACCTACTTCTCAGGTAGGTTGTTATTCTTGTTGTAGTAATTGGGAGGAGGGACTTTTAGGTACACTACGTTGAGTGCCAAGATGAAAGACAGAATATAAATATAAATATGACAAAATACATTGGGTGGATAGACAGTTGCAGAGACATATCCCACTCATGCTGTATGATGTCCTAAATATTAGGGTTGTGCAAAGCATGCCTGTCCAAATAGATAGACTTCACTTCCCAGGTAGACAGAGAAACAGCTGTGGACGTGCACATGTATAACATCCCCAGGAGCCTTCCAAATACTTGGAGGAGTGCTCTTTCATGCACCACACCCTTCTGAATGCTTTGCAGGATTCCACTTAATATGCCTTACACCAGTGTTTCTCAACCTCAGCAACTTTAAGACATGTGGACTTCAACTCATGGCTGGCTGGGGAATTCTGAGAGTTGAAGTCCACATGTCTTAAAGTTGCTGAGGTTGAGAAACACTTCCTTACACCAACCTTCAACTGATGGACTAATAAAGTCTTCGTTCTATTTTACACCTTGTTTGTTTGTTTGTTTGTTTGCTAATTTTGCCACTATTGATTCATTAAAACAGAAGAGCAAATTGTATTTTGGTTCCAGTTATTCCAGGATATGTATTTTTTTTCAAAATAGAGAGAATTTTATTATGACTATTATTCTGGAATCTGATTATGTAATAACATATGTCTCTCCACATGCTCTGAATGCAGACAGTTTCTTTTTACATACTCAGATTCCCACAGGAATATATTTAAACTGACTAGAGGTTTTTAATTAACAAATTCACAAGAACAAATCTTCTGCCCCCTGCCACAAAAAAAAAAAAAATCTGAAATGCGTTAACCCTTCATGTTGTTCTAAATGACACAATATTTGCTCCTTCCAACTATAGTACTTGCCAGATAATTTTCTGCTGTTTGATTAGGTGATGATTATGCAAATTCCCAACATCTGTAGCCAAGAATTGGATTATCTAAAAATTAATCACCCTATGTATGCCTGCAGTTTTCTTATAGATAACAGAAAAATATAATTAGCTTTGCCTGTAGACAAACTGGAGGACGCTAATCTTTCACATCTCATTATTTCTTGAAGGCTTAGATGTCATCTTACTTGAAAACAGTGGTAGCTGCCTGATAGCACCAACTTTTTATTCTTTTCAGAAAGGTATCTTTGACATTTATACCTTCACTGGTGGAAAGATCATAAATAAAAAGTCATTTTGTGAATTTAACATTAATGCTCCCAGCGATTCTGCAGTTTGGTTACATCTGAAGAAGCAGTAGCAGTCTTTTATGTGTTTAGGAATTGGCGGCTACTTCTATTAATATAATTGCTCTTTTTTTCTTCCTGAGAACATGCACACGCATGCATGCAAAAATACTGCACTCTTGTAGTTCCACACTTCATCTATTTCTTGCCAGGATGGCTGGCAGCTGCCATTTGTGATGCAAACAAACCCAGATGGGACAAGTAATGCAGTCTAGGCTCAGCTCTTTGTCAGTTCAGCTTCCCTGAAGTTTTGCAATTGACCAACAGCCACCCCAGCCCTGAATTGGGGCTTTTCTTACCAGCATGGCAAATCACAGCCAAGAGACGGGAGTTAATCCATTCTTAGGTCCCAAAGCTCTGAATCTCCCTTTTTCTTTCACCTTTTGTTTCTCCCTGCTTTGTATTGTGATCTAGGTGCCATACGAGAAAGCTTTAGCCCACTGGTGTATTATCTCCTCTCTCTCTCTCTCTCTCTCTCTCTCTCTCTTTTTTAATCTTGGCCTGCTGGTGCATATTGGCAACTATGCACATTTCAGAAAACATGGTCCTTTCAGAATCAGAGGCCTTGTTGCCCCTCTGTTAAATCCTAGGCTTTTGTTTGTTTGTTTTTAAAAAGCACATTTTGTTAAATGTGTTACAAGTAAACTTTGTCCCCCTTTGTCCTCCTTCTCCCACCCAGCCATTAGGAACACTCAGTTGGCTTTCTCCAGCTGGTAAGCTGAAACATTAATCTTCCTCATAATTCACCGTGAAGCCCCTTTTCACTGATAGCCCAGGGGAAGGGCCCACATAAAAGTGAAGTCAATCACTTCTTCGCCATCTTTCCTTCGCAGGGTACAGCCAGCCCTCTTATTTACTGTTTGGTACGTGTGGAGGAAGACCCCTCACTCCTGACCCCAACAAAACTGCCTGCTCCCCACACAGACCAAATAAAAGGTGTCTCTGGAATTTAGGGCTTTCGTGCTACAACTGCTGGTACAGCACAGGGCCTGCTCCTGATTGATGCTTACATTTGATCTTTGCAGTGTCCTCCGCCAGTTTTATGGGGCCATAAATATGTTATATGGTGGAAGTGTACATTCAGTAACATACCCCACATCCTCCCCAACCATTCAGCACTGTGCTATCAATTCATACGTAAAGGGTTAGGAGACAAAGTTGAATGTTTACCATGTGTCTCGGTCAACAATTCAAACTCAAACCTTTACTTCTTCAATGGGAAGGAAAGAGAAGAGGGGAGGAACCTGAATTGTCTCTGGATCAACTGATTTAACTTCCATCCCTGAAGAATTCCTGAAGAAATTAAAACCTTGAGAAGAGCCCTTCTCATTTTTTTCCCAGCTGGGGGTTGTCCAAATATAGTGGGAGTACAATTTCCAAAATTCCCAGTCAGCTTGAAAAAAAGAAGCCTCTCAGTTATACCTAGGACAGTTGCCTCTATGCATAGCAGATAGGCTATAGAAGCTCTTAAACATTTATCTGGATTCATATTGTTGAAATCTATTTTCCAATTTCCCGAAGGTTTTTTTCCCCATTTGCCAATATACTTTTATTTTTCTGCCTTATTCTCAGGGTCCCTTCCCTTCCCTTCCCTTCCCTTCCCTTCCCTTCCCTTCCCTTCCCTTCCCTTCCCTTCCCTTCCCTTCCCTTCCCTTCCCTTCCCCTTTTCATTGTGATCTGGCAAAGAGTTCTTAATTTTTTTTTTTTTAAAAAAAACAAGGTCAGCCTCCATTCCAGTGCCTTCCCTTGGGATGTATTTGAAGTGTGAGAAGCTATAGAGGTGGCAGTCTGCTGAGAAGATGATCACAACAGAGGAGAAAAGATTGCATAATGCAGTATGGACAAGGAGCCATCTTGTAAGTAAGGTAAATACAAGAACCTTGTATCCCATCATTTTTTTCTTCACCTTTGAAAAAAATTGAAAGCAATTAACATCAAAGGAAATGATAAAAGAGAGAGAAATGTTTGACCAAGGAGTCAGACGGATTGAAGGAATGTTATGGATTATTTTCTCTCTTTACTTACAGAAAATGGAAGCCATCACTTCTAGCCATTCATTCAGCTATTTCTTATGACTGATTACATGAAAAACAATGACAAGAGTGACCTTAATTTCATTTTGTTTTTAGTGGTCATTTTTAATTGCTAAGGACAAATGTTAGTCTAAGGAGTTTTCACATGCCAGCTGTATAGGTAGGTGATGTGTGCTGGAGTGTGGAATTAGTCCTTTGGTTCATGCATGCTATTGTATTATACCTCTTAATGCAGTGTTTCCCAACCGTAGCCATTTTGAGATGTGTGGACTTCAATTCCTAGAATTCCCTAGCCAGCATGCTGGGAGTTAAAGTCTACACATCTTCAAATGGCCAAGGTTGAGAAACGCTGTCTTAATGTGTAATAGGCTTAGGTGTGTAAATAAGACTACCCAAACAACAATAACAACAAGGTAAATGACACCAATCTATGAATGTATGTTCTTAGGAAGTAAAGGAAGAAAGTATTTTTAAAGTTGAACCTAATTCCTAGTGATTTCACATTCATGTAGTTTTCTGGGGAAAAAGCACAGCAATAAGTTGCCATTGTCATCTTAGGATACTTTTTTGATTCCCATTGCGGTGACCCCCCATCCAAGCTCTGATCGTACTTAGGTTTTTGAGATCTGCCATCAAACTGGGTTTCCTAGGCTTTAGTTCATATTAAAGATTATATACAAAATGCTAGACAGGCTTGATTGCAGATGCCATTGCCCAGATATGATTTTACTGCCCCGTGCCAAATGGCTGTGCAATTTGCTATGAGAATTCAGCTGTAGGAGAGGTTGGGATACCACATGGGTGGCTGATGGTCAGAGAGAAACAGATGTAGAAAGGAGGCAGGCAGGCAATGGAAAGGAGAGACAGTAAGAGAACAGAAAATGTGGTGTTGAATGGAGAAAAAATAGTAGATTTTTGGTCATGCTACAGTTCCTAATAGTTTAAGGAAGGAAAGAGAAAAAATAAAGGCCTTTCATGTATTTTAACTCTTTTAATGATGTCTCGTTCATTGGTTGCCATATAAAAAAGTAACTCAACTTTGGAAACTAATTATGAAATGCAATTGATTTTTTTTTCCTGATTCCTGGACAGGTTTTACTGCTCAGAAGCCATAAAATCATAGTGGTGTGCATTCATTTAAGGAGAGATCAGAAATATAGCTATAGCACATTTGGCTCAGGTTATAGCTTGGCCACTTCCCCAGTATCTCAAAACTACACAAAACTTTGGATCTCTACTAACTGCAACATTTTAGCTGGTTTTGCTGTGAAACAGTTGCAGTCTTAGCAGACAAAAGTTGCTTGTGGTTGTAATAAATAACTCAGATCGTCAACATGTCAGTAAAATGGAGAGGAATAATTCTGGATTCTTTGAAATCAAGTTTTGCCCTTCCCTAACATTAGAATAATGTCAGGGGTGTCAGAAGTTGTCATCTTACCAGTTTATCTCACAGAATTTATTCCTCAAGGAATGAAAAAAGACAGGAAAAGCAGAACTTATGTCAGGCTGATAAAAATATTGGTTTCTTTCAGACCAAAACAGAAACGTTTTTTGACAGTTGTAGAGTATTTTTGCCTCAGTAGTGGAGAAACATAATATAGTGATTTCAAGCTTGCCAGGGCATATCTTTTCTCTTTCTCAAATCTGAACTTTGGTCATGTGAGATATCCAGTCTGTGGTTTGCACTGATTCCACCTGTCAAGGGCATGATTGTTTCACCAGACAGAGAAATGAAGAATTGCGGATAACTATCAATGGACTCATAGAATTTACTTGATCTTTTGTAGGGATGCAATTGTGTGTGTGGTTTTTTTTTCCTTTGCCATGTATTCAAATGTCTCTTTATTAAATTGTAAACCTTCAAAACATTAACCCCTCATTCACTGGTACTCCCTGATGTCCATGACATGAGGAAGATGTTATATTCTTTCAGCACAAACCTAACCTCAGTGTTGTTCTGAGGATAAAAAGGGTAGAGAATCATGATCATCACCCTCAGCTCCCTGGAGGAAAAACAGCCTATAAATATCAATCAAACAAACAATTGTCTGACTGTTTTCAGAAATGTTGGCACAAACAGTTTCTCAGTGTACGCGTGCCTGCTGTGAATATACTGCTTCACCCTGGGACTATGAATAATACTAATGTATTCTGCACAGAGCTGTTTTTGAAGTCAGTCAGAAAACATCAGCTCCTGCAGAAAATAGCCACCTGAGCGTTGATGGGGATGTGACTACTAGTGTGTTTTTGAGGCCAGTTCAATTATTGAATATGTATCACTCTCACACATACACAGACTTGCTTATAATATTGAAAGCAACACTGAAAATAAGCAAGAAGATCTAGGCTACTTCAGTCTTACGTTCAGGGCTGGTGCAGGTTAGGGTTAGGGTTAGGGTTTGGGTTTGGGTTGTTCTCAGAGTCAAAGGACAAGATGGCATCTAAATGCCAACCTTTAAAATTATACATTTTTTTTAGTGAATTGCTGGTGATTATGAAGGGTGTAGGATAAAGTGAGTGTGATAGATACAGTTGTATGCTCTAACACCTCACTCCTTAGCCCAATATCAGTTGGGTCATTCTGCCTAAGGCTAAGACGGGTTCTGCTTGTATTCTTGAAAAAGAACTGTACCAAGAGGATAAGGAGTAGTCAAACAGAAATTATTTTCACTCATGTTCCTAGTGATATGCTATGATTTCATCCTATGGGAGGAAAGGGTTAGGCATGGACTTTCCTGTGTGTTTGGAATTCTGCTGCTCTGCCCAACAGTATCATGATCCTTATTGTAGACTGAGCAGTATCACATATGAGTGGACCTCAGGAAATTGGTAGCACATGTGAAGAGAGGGCTATGCATTCTGTGGATTCGTTGATGCTACTTACAGTATCTTGTTCATCTTTGTGGGGACAACTGTTCTGTAACTATAAGAAATGAATTACAATAATGTACACAATTTGTGAATGAGCTCTACATACGTGTTTTAATTTCTGAATATTCTATTAACTGCCACTTAGAGTTCATAGGAGAAAGAGGTCTCTTTAGAATATCAAAACATTTTATTTTGAGAAAGGAAGCATTTATTATTGAAATGGAAGTAATGCCTGGCTTTTTAACTCTACTGCGTTCAATACATACAATATTTCTGACAAGCTGGCTGCAAATCATGGTTAGCGTACCATTTCATAATGATGCTTTTAATTTGTGGATCTAATAAACAGCATTTCCTTTTTTGCCATTGGTTTCTTCACACTAAAGGCACTTGACATGTAATGGGTTGATTGAATCACTCAATCCACTTAGGACTGCCTTGGATTAAGAAGGGGAAAAAAAGCACTGTACCAAAGTTTAATCAATTCAGCTCAAGAAAAACCTGCAGAGAGAGAGAGAGAGAGAGCGCAACAGCTATCTTTTAATGGGCTCTAATGACTAATCATAAAGAATTAATATTAGACCACCGTTGTTGGAATAAGCATTTCTAGGTTGGGAGATGCAGTGCCAGCATTGTGGCTTAATTCTAACCCTCTCATGCATATGAGGCTCCTAAGTTGGTAAGGTACAGGGCTAAGCATGCTGGTTCCACCTCCTCTGCCCCAGTGTGATTTAGTTCTGCCACATTAGTCCTCAAACTCTCTGAGCTTCAGGGGACCATGACGAAGCAGAGTCTCCAGTCACAAAGAAGGTTCTATTTTAAGTGTTCAAGTGAATGTAAGCAATGCTTCCCTTCAGAACTTGCTTGACCCTCAGATGGGGCTCCAAGGGCATGCAGGCTGAGATGGGAAGTGGGGGTAGCTTAGCAGTCCTGCTCCCTTACATGTTTCATCTTTCACATGCTCAGGAGATTACTTGAAGAAAGCTTAAAAATATGTTACTGCAAGCTATAATTTATTAGTGTGGATACACACACTAGTAAGCCTCATATGCCTCATTCCTCTAAATGTGAGGAACGTGTCTTTTTCTACCAAGGGTAACTGTAGGTCAGGATGACCTCAGCAATCCCTTGGCTATGATAGGATTACCTAATCTGGACTGCAAACATCCTAGCAACTACTAGATGGCAGCACAGAGAGACACAACACTCTAACTGTGCTACCAGGTCATTTGTGTCTTTGCAGGACAAATCTGGTTGCCCCAGGGTTAGGATTTATCTAGCAGTAGCATCAAACAACTGTAAGCAACTATACCGCAGAGCTTTGCAGGAAGTTAAAATGGTGCCTCCACAGGAGCTAGCACTTAAATTGCCCACAATACTTTGGGACAATAACATAAAGCATTGTGGGAAATGTAATGTTAATTTGATGTGTAGCAGATTTGGGGCTTATTGGACTGACTTGGTTTGGCCTAAAAATTCAAGATCTATCAGCCAGTACCAAGGGCATAGGGCATAGATTCATTATTAAAAAGGGAGTGCCTCTAAACCCATCTGTAAACGCAGAAATTATTATGCATGCCAGAATGCAGCTTGTTATTTTTCATACCAAAGACTCCAAACTTTCTTTGTTTTTGTAGCCTAATTTAGATGGAAAATTTATACTTTTGTTAATCCCTTGGGAGCCAGAATTGCAGTGCCTGTGCTTGCTGAACCACTGAAATTCCCAAGAGATCTACCGGTAGATCTCAGCCTATCTTGTTCCCATTCCTGCAATAGGAGCCCAAAAGAAGAATCAGCTTTGGTTGGCTATGGTAGGGGGGCAAAGCCCCAGAAGTTGGTTAGAAGTGCTGAGTGCTACAACTATTAGAACTGGATTCAGATGTGCAGTCAACTATAGTTTCTCCTCCACCTAGAATTCCAAGTTAACAGTTGAATCCTTGGTTTAACAGTTTTAAATTATAATGCCATAATTCCATTCACTAGTGATTAGGTGAACCATTCCATTTTTTTTTCTATCCCGCATAGAAAGGCACAAATGTGCATCTCTGTTCATTTGTTTTTGTAACTGAAGGGTTGTCAAAAAAATCTGTCACTGCGACAGTTGAAAAATATAATCCAGATTGTATTGGCATTTAAAAACTAGCTTTAAGGGTTTTTTTTTTCTTCAAATATTTTTTTACTGTTTATGCCATTAGGCAGGTGTTGAATGATCTTGCTCAGAAAACAGACAGGCTTGACCTTTCTGCCTTATGTTCAAAATTTTCTAATCATCGTAATTGTCACTATCAATGTGTGAAGTGAATTTTGCATTTTCCTTCTCAGATAAAAATGATAAAATTAGGATTCATTTCTTTTAAACATAGCCCATGTATTTTGAGTTATTCTTATGCACATGTGCCAGATAGTAAACCCCCTTTAACTCAGCTGGATTTTTGTCTGAACAGACATGAGATGATGCTGGGAAAATAGAAAGTTGATTAATAAGTAATCTGAATATGTAAGTGCAAAATAACTTGCTGAATGGCTATAGTATATGTGTATTCATGCAAAAACATACACATATCAATGCACAGGCCATTTATTTTGCCATAGATAGCTGTATACAAAGGTTAATAATATGAATGATGATATAATGCTTACAGTATTCAAATCCTGCATTGTTTACTTGTAATTCTTACAACAGGTCAGTAATTCTTTTGCCCTACACTGGGGTGAGAGAGGGAAGAGAAAGAGAAAGAGCTTAGCTAAGTGTCACCAGATTGTATTTTCTGAAGATAAGAGATCTGACTCCTGATTTGTAGCTGTCTCTCTTCATTTTTTTACTGTGAATTTTATTGTGCTGATCTAATTAATAGAACAGAATTAATGAAATTGCATAACGTCTGTCAGAGACATCAAAAAAACATGTGAATTAGGATTTATTTTTTTTCACAAATGGACAAAGAAGAAGGCTTTCAAAAATAGGTCAGTGTTAACATTGCCATCAGTCTTCTGTAGAATTTTCCGCAATAAAGTTATATTTATAGTAATTTTCACACACAGCCAGGGCACGTATTTATTCTTGTGTGCATTGGAGACCCATTTCTTAATATTTAGCCCCATCTGTACATAGTACTAGTGCTAGTGTAGCTTAGGCTGCATTCTAGCTTACCCACTGATTGAAGAACAGTGCTCAACAAACCAGTCCTAGGGCTCCCGTGCATGCCCTGAAAATCATTCCCATTGAACAAAGAAAAACTTATTTCGAAGTAAACTAAGGAACAAACTTAAGTCACTCTGTATAGCTGACAAGGATCATCGACATCCAAAACAACAGCAAAAAAGTTTAAAAATATATGTGTAGATACACACACACACACATACACACACATACCTGTATACGCTCACATATATAAAGATTCTATACATACATTATCAGTGTCCTGACTCACATGAAAGCCAGTGTACAAGAACTTGTATACTGTATGTGGAAACTTTTTTCCTGCAGACATTTGCACTGAATACACAAGACCTGAACAGGATCAGAGATGTGATTGTATTACAAAAAGGAGGATCAGATTGATTGATTGATTGATTAAAAGCCATCAAGTAGATGTTGACTGTTAGCAACCACATAAATAGATTTTCTCCATGAAGGAGAAGAGTTCAGCTGAATGATTTAATTTCTACCACTATATTTATTGCCAAAAGTGAACAATGATAGAAAGGCAGGAATCGCATCCATTAACCATATTCCAAATCTTGTGCCCAATTGAAATAATAGGAAAGGTCCTTCTCAGACCATGCAAGACTTCCACATCCTCAAGTCAGTTCATAATGCAGAAATAACTTTGACACTGACTTGCCATCAGTGGGTTATAAGATTATTGACTCAGGTTAAATATTGGCATCTTCACCCAACATAAAATCTGAACGCAGAGACAGGCAGTACACAGAAAACAAAACAAACAGCCCCCCCCCCCACTGCAAAGAGCCATAACAATGCATTGCCAGAGCAACTCTTTTATATGGATCTTATGCTACTCCAAGCACCATGCTGAGAGTTAGCATTAAACAAGCCACAACAAGCAAAAATCTTAGATGTGTTTCTTCAGTAATTATTGTCGTAAGCCTTGGTAGTTTCAGATAAATGTCAGGACCACTCCATTCCTGACACTTGAAATAGGCAGGCTTTTTTTTTATTATTAGAAAATTTGATGAATTGTTTGTATTTTTCTTAATAAAAGGCGAGATTATAAAACAAACAAGCTAAATCTTTTGGAAGGATCTTATATCTCCAAAATTAGTACTGTATATTTACAAGTATTTTTTGTTCTGGTAATGAGATAACATATGTTGGATTGGAGGTAATATTACTGGTTATATGATCAATAGCCATTCATTTCTAGAGCAAAGGCTCATTAAAAAGATATCACAAAAGCTTCTTTTACATTTTAAATAATAATAATAATAATAATAATAATATTAATAATAATAATAATAATAATTCCTTACTGTTACCTAGACCTACAAACTATATGCCCTTACTATGAGAATGCCTGACTTCTGCCTGGCATTCTGTCTTTTTCTTAATATGCTTCTTCCAAATCATGCTTCTCTACTAACTTTACAAATGAACTAAGTAATTAATGATAGGAGGAGCAAAGTACTGTATGTGATGAAGGCAATGAAAGGTTGCCCCTGGGCACGTCTTTCCCTGAGGACCGACAAGGAGGACCCTTGCACTGCCGTCTGACCCAGGCTAAGCCCTGGAAGTGGAAAGGCAGTGCTCGGCTGCCAGTTGTCATCTGAATGTGGCATGTGGAAGTAGTTGCAGTTTTCCTTTCTCTGGCTTGAAGACAAAGGAAGGCAATTTAACTTTGCTGCAGAAAACAATAAAAATTATTGGACATACCTTCTGTGATGTTCACCACAGGATCATCTTCTTTCTCTTTCTGCTCTTCAGCATCCTTCTCAGGGTTTGAACAAATGGCAGATATTCATTCACTACCACGTAAGTTCATAGCAAACGGCCAGTCATGAAGGTTTGGGAAGCAAAATGGACCACGTAGTGGTACGCCCAATAGATTTAATCCAAGGTACTAACATCAAGGAAATTTACTACTGTAAAAAACAAAAGCAGTAGAAACAATGAAAATGCAAGATGTAAAATTAGTAACATGATAAGATAAGCACAATGACCAGGCTGACATCTATGTTAGCCTTCCCCAACCTAATGCCTTTCAGATACATTGGATTATGGAAAAATTCTGGAAAAGGTTGGAGAAGGCTATGCTATTATTTCTGGTATTGCAGTGATGAGATCAATTCAGCTGGATGATTATACCTGCCCGTGCAGGTCTGTTCTCCATGTGGATCATGATGTCACTCAGACTTATTGTTGTTCACTACACAAATGCCACTTAGACAGTTTGATTTCTCGTTCTCTTGCTTTAATGATACAACTGAAAAAAATAGATATATCTGCAAGCAGAAAGTTAATATTAGTGTGTTATTTACTGATGGAGTGATGGACCCTGGAGCATTAAACCACTTCATTTGTTTAATAATTTGTATTAAAGAGGTTTTCAACAGAATAAAAACAATACAAATTTTAAGTTGAAAGTAAGAAAAATAAAGAAAAGCAGTAAGTAGGTGAGGAAGAAATAAAAAGAGAGAAACAGAAAAGAAAGGAAAAGAAAAAAAAAGATGACAAAGAAGTGACTTCCAATCTTCTTAACAGCGGTTATAAATGTGTTTATATTTTACCCTCTTTTTCTAAGGCTACATCATAATTTCCTTCTTTCCATAATCTACCCTTTCTAATCATCAAATCCAAAAATCACGTTCATTTTTTCATTTTTCAGCAAAAGGTTATAAGAGGTTTCCAGTCACTAATAAATGTATTAATTGATCTTTCTCTAAGCAACAAGTTAATTTTGCCATCTGTGCTAGTTCCATCATCTTCACCAACCATTCTTTCATTGTGGGTATTTCAAAGTCTTTCCATTTTTGTGCATATAATAGTCTCACAGCAGTAATCATATACAGTGGTACCTCAGGTTACGAACGCCTCTGCTTACGAACTTTTCAGGTTATGACCAGCTCTGGCCGCAAAAATTTACCTCGGTTTGCGAACTCCGCCTCGAGGTACGAACCGGATCCGCGGCCATTTTCCGCCGTGACACGTGGTCTGCGGCCATTTTCCGCCCATGCAACATGGTCCATGGCCATTTTTCCGCCCGTGCCACGTGGTCCGCGGCTGTTTTTCCACCCTGCCGCGCAGTCCGCAGCCGTTTTTCTGCCCTGCCGCATGGTCCGTGGCCGTTTTTCCGCCCTTGATGCGTGGTCCGTGGACACTGGAACGGATTAACGGTAATTACATTGAACCTTATGGGAAAATTTGCTTCGGGTTGCGACCAGAGTCACGGAACGGATTAAATTCGTAACCCGAGGTACCACTGTATAAGAATAGTCTTCCATGGCTCTTTTCTAACTGTCCATTAATCCCAGCCAAAAAAGTTCCTGTTTCAGTTGAATATTAATTTTTTTACATTCTTTGTATCATTGTGTGTATTTGAACCCAAAATTTTCTGGTGAGCATTAAACCACTTTGGATGAGATGAAGAATGAGTTTCTCAAGTTTCTACAGCAACCTAGCTGAAATGCAACCATAAATTAAAATAAATGCTTGCATTTTACTATGTAATTCTGCAGTATTAATGCCCAGATAATCTATGGTTGGACAAAATGAACATGTATTGCTGTAACTTATAACACCAAATGCATTAATTTATATCACTCCTTTGGTTTGCATCGCTCCTGCATTTTACATAGCTCTGCCCTGAAATTCCCTGTCTCTGTCTTAGGTTAAAGACGCAACATCCTTCTTATGAGGTTTCCTTTGAACTTACTCCAGTCTTTTACATCTGATACAGAACTGTCTTATATCCCTGTGTCTATGAAATAGTGAATTAACTCTTACATATTGGTCTGTGCTTTGCATCATGTTTTTGCCATTTCTTAAGGCAAAATTCTGAACCTGCCTGCCAGATGAGATATATAAATGAAGAGCAGCACACAGTAACAGACTTGCAGAGAACAAAAATAATACTAATTAGGGTTCTATCCAATTGTTTATGTCTGCCAGCAGAATGCACACCAGAGGCAGAATTGATACTTCCAATATCCCACAATTATGCAAACCTATGCAGACAGACTGAGATGTAAATCCCATAATTAAGCATGTATAGGATTGAACTGTAGGAGTGTGAGTCAGAAAGCTGTCACTTCAGATCTTGCTCCAGCCTTTGGTAAACTCTGAGCCTCACCCGTATCTGCAAAACGAGGCTAATCATTTTGAGCTTTGCTATCAGGTTTACTCAGCGCATTCAGCCATTTCACATGACTGTCAAAAAGCCCAAGGTAAATACTAACTATCATTACATGAAAATGAACAACAGTGTTTCTAGCATCTCAGGACAGTGATTAGTTCTTCATTTTTTCTGTCTCTGTTTTAAAACAGCTGGAAGTCCTGGAGCAGCTCTTTCTTCATAATACACAATCAATATATTGCATATATTGTTTTAACAAGATGGGTGGTGACAAATTTGATATATAAAATAAATAAATGTTCAAAAGTAATTTATATGATACTTGGTTTTTCTTTACACCCTCTAATTGTATTACATATATTTTCTCTTATTTTTATAGAAATCTGGCCATTTAGATTTTATTGATGGCCTCTTCAAGTCTTAAATTAATATTCTCCTTGATTCCTGAATATTTTTTTAACCTCAGACACAGTCCTTTTACCAACCACAAGCACTTTCCTAATATCTGAAGCAAAGTAACATTTAACTTAGACTAACACTGAATCAATTTTAGATGGGAACATTTTCATACCATCTGAATATTTTTATTGCCTTTGGAATGTATGGGTTTAAATAAATTATGGTAGTATGAATTAGTATTCTTAACTGTTAAAACCCTGGGGTTTTATTGCTTTTGAAATGTGTGCAAGTAAATAATTTATTGTAGTGTGACTCATAGTTGATTCTAGCACTGATTCTCTGCTAATATTTGTTTAAATGAGATGATGGGCTTTTGATGAATATTTACCAGGATATACCCACCCCAGGTCCCTCCAAAGCCATATTCAAGTATGGGAAATTCTTCTATGGAATAGGAAATTCACTTCATTGCATTGTGCCGGCTATCTGTTGCTTTATTTTATTTTTAAATAAACAGTAGGTGTTTTTTATAGAACTCTATCAAACAATTTCTTATAAGTTTGTGATTTAAAACATAACATGTGTATATAGAAAGCTGCTTGCAGAAGGCAGGCCAGAGGGAGAACAGATTAAAGTGGTGGCTGGGCTTAACATAAAACTCTTTGAAAAATTAAAATAGGCTTTCAGTTTTCCCTGAGATCTTGTCCTGAAAGGGTTTTTCCCTAGGCAAACCATGTTACTTTATGGCAGTAAAATAAATCACAGCAGCATGTTTGGTTTTGACATTACAAGTGTTCCTCGCTTAACAACCACAATTGGGACTGGCAACTCTGTTGCTAAGTGATGTGGCAGTTATGTGAGACATCATGTGACTGTGACTTGTGATTTTATTGCCAGCTTCTGCTTGTCGAAAGCCAGCTGTGAAGTGCACAAATGGCAATTCTGTGACTGCAGGGCACTGCAATGGTTATAAATGTCCATTGGTTGTGAAGTGTCCAAATCTCAATCGTGACTACAGGGATGCTGCAAAGGTTGTGACTGCAAGGGCTGGCTGTAAAGTTACTTTTCAGCACCGCTGTAACTTTGAACGGTCCAAAACAGGGCAGTCGTTAAGCGAGGACTACCTATAGTCAGCATTCATTAGGTACTTCTTCAAATGTCTAGTAAGGATAGCATATACATAGAATAGATTCTAATCTCTATCAGGAATTCTTAAAAGTCCCACCAAAGATTGCAACCAAATGCACACACGTATGCACACACACACATCTAAGAACATTGAGCTGGTTTTTTCAAAATCTATTTTGTATTATTTAGATTTATTATAGCCGCCCAAATCAGCTCTGACTTTTGTCTGATACTGTAGGAGCTATTCAAATTCCAAAGAAATATTATTCTTTCTGTATAACCAGATTTCTTTTGAAAAACAACCCACACTAACCAATTGCTCCATTACCAAAGTAATAACCCAACTTCCCACAAGAGGAGCTGTGTAAGAACATTACTCAGATGAGTACAAACACACTGCAGCAATCCAGAACACCAGAAAAAGGAAATGGACCCGCTATACAACAACTTCCAACAAAATGGATACCCACACAACTTTATCAAAAAGTGCCTGACCATTCAACCCACCACAGCACAGCCAACACAAACTATGAAAAGGATAACACTGGCATACATCAAAAACATCTCAGAAACTACCACCTAACTATTATAACCACACAGCATCACCAAACCAACCAAAGCCCTCCAAAACATCTTAAGTAAACCAAAAGACCCAGTAACCCAAGAAGAAAAAACAGAAGTCATCTACAACAAACAGTGTAAAGACTGTAACAGCCACTATGTAGGAGAGACAGCAGAGTGCATCCATGCATCCAACTAGCAGACACAATGAAAACTCCTTAATCTCACAACACATGGACAGATTCAACCATAGTTTCAACTGGGAAACTGTGAGCATCCTAGACCAAGCTAAATCCAAAAACACAAGGGAATTCCTGGAAGCTTGGCATTCATACAAATCAGCCATCAGCAGACACATAGAGATAAACCACATTTACGCACCATTCAAAAGAGACAATAAAAAAGCTAAGAAGGAAACAAAAAGACCAGAATACATCCTCTTCAGCAGCCAACACCCAGATAAGCAGGGATTAACACCAGACAAAGAAGCAGAAAATTCTTTGCTAATTGAAGAACTACCAAGGAGAAAACCACACCCCCACCAAAACTGGTAAGGCAAGTTACTATATATAAACAGAGAGCAAATCCCACACTCACTAGCACTGATGATGTTATCTAGTTGGGTAACGAAACGTCTGCCAGCAAACAACCAAGCTCAGAGAGCACCAAGGACTCCACAGTTCAACCATGAGCTACATATATTCTCTTCTATTGGAACTTTTCCATGTCATTGGTTGAACTCTCTGGCCAATGTTACTCTCTTATTGTCTCTCCTTTATTGTCAGCCCTTCAAGGTAGAGCAGGTCAGGAAACTGACACCACAAGAACTATGCTGTAAGTTATAATAACAGAATCTTGAAAGCCTACCAGCATTTCCCTCTGTCCCCTCTTATACCCTACAGAATCAAGGCAGGACTATTTTGAATTTTTTCCTCATGCCCCCTCCTTTCTTGAGGCTATGTTGTCATTTACATTCTCTTTTATCACCTTTTAACAGTTCTGTTAATAGTTCTTGCATTCCTTTCCCAGCTTAATCTTGTATTCCTCTAATTTACCAGCCTGATGGAGAGTACAGAGGACAAGTCTAGGAGGGGATACAGAAAGAGAACTAAGCTAAGGAATGGCAGAATTTACAAAAAAAAAAAAGTGGGGGAAGAGAAGGAAGAAGCAGAGAGAGAGAAAGGAGAGATGGCTAATCTGTTTCTTTATACCACTGCTGCCATATCACCTTGAACTGATTATTCTTGAAGGAAAGCCACTCTTGATAGAAAATTTTTAAAAAGTTGCCCAGTTCTGCCATGGAGGCTAAGCCAACAACATTACTCAAAATTATACCCTGTATCTCCCTTCCATCTCATCCTAATTTGAGGAGGCGAGCGCAAACATCAGGATTTGATATACCATTAGCTAATTTTTTTAAGTTAGCACATTTCCCTCCATCATACAGAAAAGCACAGAGGATAGATATACCACCTATTTTAATAGCATCCTTTCCTCCTCTATAAAGCCAGTGAAAAACAATCAGGACCTGTTGTTTTTGATGCAGTGTGCATTTTCATGCTGCTAAAAATAGTCATGTGCACATCTGCATAGCAAGAAGTGACCCAAGTTGTCTTGAAAATGCCCATAGTCCAAGTAGAATTATCTACAATGGTTATATTATAGTGCTGGTTTGGCAGAAAAGTTAATTCACCCAGCGGTGTCTGCAAGAAGTGGTGTGTGTTTGAAGGAGCGCAGAACGAAGAAAGCAGTTTAATTCCTTTGCGATGCAAGCCTTATCCTTTTTCTACATGGCTGGTTGTTATGTTGCCTGCACACCCAAAAGAGACAGAGCTTGTGATGCGACTGTGTTGTATGATTTGCAGACCCCCACGAATTCACCTCTCTTGCTTTATTCAGTTTGTTTTGCAAAAGGAACAAAAGGAACCACATAACCATTGTTTAAAAATTCAACTGCTAATATATTTCATCTAATTTATTGACAGTTGATATTAAATATAAACCATTTGACTCTATTATAATGTACATGGGGATAGATCCCAATTAATATGTATTGGCTTGCACTGCACATTGACTTAAAAGGATACATCTGCTTGTGTGTGTGTGTGTGTTTGTATATGAATGTGTGTGTATGTATGTATATATATTATGACAGGTTCATTTAGACAATGCTATTTTTCATATTTTTTCATTAGCTTTAAAGATTACAAAATGAAATATTGTCCTGACTTGCAATTTATTCTGGGAGATTTCCTCCAAACCCCTTCAACTCCAGCTCATACTTTATATGGCAACTCTGTATTATTCTAATGATTTTAAGAGATAAGAACACTTGAAGTTCCATTTATACAGCTGTTGAAACGAAATCAAAAATAACAAAATGGTACACTCGGCTATCAAGGATTGGTATTAAGCTGGTGCTTTGATGGAACCTCTTGGCTTTTCCTCTCTCTTTCAGATGAGTGTCAGAGAAGTGAACAACAACAAAATCTCTCCTGAATAGGAAACTTCTCAGCCCTAGTCTGTACTCTAAAGGTTCTGATGAGGCCTCTTCTCAGCTGTCATTTATTTAATCAAAATGGTGCATAGAAACATAAGAAAAATGCATTCGCACAGGTAATTATACATGTGTTTGGCCTATAGCTGTTAATTCATATGCAATATTTGTACCAAAATAATAGCTAACCAAAGATGGCTCTTTGTGTGGATTGTTTGAAAATTGCTATGAAACAGTTTGATGCTGTGCTGAGTAGGTGAGTACAGTAGATTGAGAAGCCAAATGTCCAATTGTACGTACAGCCTTGCCTGCAGCGAACTACCCATTGGTAGATGCATTCCGATGTACTTGCTGTGATGCCTGAGATACCAGAATTACATTTGTCCTACAGAGAGAAGACACAATTCTACATGTAAAGCTTAACTAACAGTTTAGATACTTTTAACACCGAGGCAGACTGAACTAGATCACCTATCTATCATCTAAGACATACGAAATAAGCTAACCCATGACTTTTTGGAAGCCATGCTTCTACACATTTAATTTTATTACCTGTTAAATTCAGAGGTTAGGCTGCTAACCAATGGCATGTAGATTTAGGCAAGAGCCCAAAAGTATGGGAAATCCAGGCTGATATTTGTGATATGAAAAGCACATTTCTACAACTGTAGTTTCTGATTTATATTTAACATTTATCTGTCAGCTATTGTTGAGTTCTTCTACCACAGCCAGTATGTATTACAGGTGTGGATATTTAGAATAATTCTTAATGAGAAAGCTGCACATAATAGACTAAATGAAATTTGATTTGTTTTGCTTTGCCTTTTTATGCATACCCCTGTTCTGTTTTTCATATCAAGAACAGAATAGTTAAATAAATTTCCTTACTTGTCAGGATGGCAACAATCCAGGACATCGTAAGAACTGTGTCACCCAGCTAAAGATTTTAGTTGATTAGTTATCTGCCCTTTTCACTGATTAATTAAATTGATATAAATACACATTTTACCAATGTTTTGATAGCAGTACCCTTTGGAGAGTTTGGAAGAAGTGTGAAAATAAGCTAAGAGGACATCTCAGAATGTCTCCCAGAATCCTCTGAAGAAAATGGTCTCTGAGGAAGGGAAAGGAAGATATTTCAGTAACATTAAAACCACCCATAAATCTTCAAATCGAACTCTAATTAAAGAATTGGTCTCTAGGATGGTGCAGAACTTGAAAGGAGCACTTGAAAGCTCAAACAAAGGCCCTCTTCAAGCAAAACTTTGGAGAGAGGAGATCCTATTTTACAGCTTTTCTGGATAACAGGCTTCTGCACACGGTGAAGCAAAGTGCCTGGATCTTTGGGATGTGACTAAGCTCAGAAATCCAGAAAAGTTGGGTGATTCAGAGCATATTATCATTTACCTGTGGTGGAGCAGAAGTGCCAGAACCCATTCTATTCCAATTCTGAGGCTCCAGAAAGTTCTAATGACAATCTCCTCTCTGGACTCCTGCCCATTGCAAAGAGTGGCAACACAAAGCTGCTGCAAAACAAAAGATACGGTCTTCCAGCTATTTATGTAAAACAGCATGTTGGAAGTGGGAAAGGGCAGGATTACTGGATTCGGTGCCTTCAAATCACAGTGAACTTGAGATCAAATAATTTTTTTTTTTTTGGTCTCTGTCAGTATCTTGAAGGTCAGCAAAATCTTGGGAGCTGAGAGGAAACCTTCAAATATAACAAGGAATCTTGTGGCTCCTGAAGATACTAACACAGTTATCACATGTCTTTTCATGGATCACCTCATCTGATGCCTGGAATATAACTCTGTGAAAGCAATATCCTTTCTTTACACATAGAAATTGTTGCAGAGGAGAGTTGAGGAAAGGAGAAGTGAGACACAGATTTACTTTAGATAGTAACTATAAACAACATTAGGTGTGTGAGAGAGATTCTTGCACTGATGAGCTCATTAACACGAGTAACCTGATAAGAAACCTTGATCTCTGTTTAATCTGTGAACAACAATGTTAAATCTCCCACTGTTTGGATGAAATCAGTCTTTGCCATTCTGTTTTCCCAAGGATTACCATTTTGGTATCAGTGACAAAATGTCCTGGAGATATAAAAAGTTCTATTCATTTTTGCATTTGACATTTCTAATTTCACGTACTGTTTTGCATAGAAATGGACAGTTTCTTGAATGAAAAATATTTGTTCCCTGATGTTCTGGATGACATTATTAGGCCCTGTATTAATGTTCCTAGACTAAATAAGGGAGAAGATTTGGCATCTGAATCTGTCACAAGGATTGATTGTCGTTGCTGGTTAATAGCTGTTTCAGTCTCTATAAGCCACTTGTCTTCAGCAGCTGTGTGGTGATGACAATGAACTGCATTTGCTAGCTGACCTAATCTAGTAACTGATTTATTTTATGGAAGAGATCAGTGAATTAATCCCTTAGATTTCCACCTCAGTGCCTTGAAAATCAATTCATTGAATTAAAGAAAGGGGGAGTCATCATCTTCTCTTATAATAAGCACCCCTCCTCAAGCTATGTTTATGAAATATAGTACAGATCTCTATTCTAGGAGCTTCTAATGGTGCAAAGCTCATCACATTCTGTCCCCAAACCACAAAAATGTTGGTACTATTTTAAAATCCATTTTTAAAGGAATGTAGGTTTGCACACCTCATCTCATCAAAAAGTCTTGTTTTAATCTCAGCCTAATAAGAACCAAAAGTTACAGTCATGTGTGTTTTCCTTGAATCTTTCTTTACTTGCATTTAATTGTGGCACAAACATGCACTAGCAATCTTTTTTTTTCCTGCTCTGGCCTCATTATGTTGCCTTCAACTGTTCCCCAGTTTATTACTAAGGGAGTCTTAAATCATCTTTAGGAGTACTGGTGTTAAAGGAGTGTTTTTCCCTTTATCCCAAGATAGTGGTTTTGCTATGGATACAATCAGATGTGCTTCACCAACCATTCTGACATTGTAGCTGTGAGGTGAGCCCTAGAGAATAAGATCACCTTGGCACTTATTGGCCCGTTTGGCAACTGCAGGCCCACCTTCATCCCTCCAGGCTCTGGGCATTGCCATCAGGGCTGCTCTGCTTTGGACAGTAGGAAAGTCCAGTTCTTTCGAAGAAGGTTCTCCTTGTGTAGTCACCGGGTCCCCAAGGCAATCTCTGGTTTGGAGACTTGGATCTGCCTGAACAGCTGACCATAATTGGCAGCAGGAGTGGGGGGGCTACATTGTGAAATGTGGTGTGTGTGTGGTGTGTGTGTGTGTGTGTGAGAGAGAGAGAGAGAGAGAAGCTTCATGGTTTGTCTCTCCTCATGCCTGTCAAATGCTGTTTGGGCTGCTGTCAGCCCTTCAGGGTAGGCAGATCAGGAAATAAGACAGCACATGAACTACTGGAATTCTGCTTTATTGTTAAAGGGAATAATAACAGAATCTTGAAAGCCTGATAGAGATTCTTTCTCCCCCTCTTACACCCAAGAGAATCAAGGCAGGGCAATCTTCCTCACTTCTTCTTCTTTTCTGGGATAAGCTGATGTTTACCTAATGACTACTGAATTCCTTCTTCAAGGCCATCTCAGTACTCCACATCTGCTTTTGAACACAGCTTTAGTGCTATTCCAGAATGGCCCTATTTCAGAATAATGAAATAGTACCTTGTGCACAGGCAGTTTTGACAGATGGCTTAATCCACCAGCCCCCATTAAAACTCACCTTCTCTCCAGCCCCAGGCCCATCTCTCATAAAGGAGAGGGAATGATGGATGTTTTCCTGCTGGCTGGTGTTGTTTTGTGGAAGGGGAAGGAATTTAAAGTCTTGTCTTTAACATGTCTGTACACCACAAATAAGGACAATTGCCAATATTGTGGCTTTGGCAAGATAGAGTTTGCCAGTGTGGTAGCAAATTTTATGGTAGTATAGTTTTTGCTGGCTGAAGGATTTGTGGATAGCATTTAAATTTGATCACGAGGAAGAGCGCTGTATTAGACAAGGAGAAAACAGAAGCTGACTTACAATCCAATCTTGATTAGCCATTCCTAGGGTTCTGGATCAAGTTCCTGCATTGGAATGGTGGCATTTGTACACTCTTATTTCACAGCCACTTCCCATGACATAAACAACCATCAGAAAGGATTATTTCTCATACTAGCATTAGTCTTCCATAAGATATCAAGACCAAAAGGCAACTGATTCAAATTATTGAAATCTTGTTTATATAATAGACCTTTATGATCTCTTCTCATTATGTGTCAGGTCTCATATTTTAAGTCTGTACTAAGTATCCAACCTTTATACTTACATCCTTTTATTTCAACATCCTTTCCTCCTAAAAACATTTTATCTTTAGATTAAGATAATGAGCTCAATGCACACATTTCATCTGAAGGAAACTCACTTGGTTTATGTTCATATGGTTCTGTCAATGTGGTCTCGTGGTTGAGATTCTGGTGGACTAAGACCAGATCCTTAGCCATGGAAGGTCATTGGGGGATTTTTCTCTTAGCTCAATCTCCCTCACAGGCCTATGATTGTGTAGAATAATTGGGGGAGGATGTGTGATATATATTGCCTTGAGCTCCTGGAGGATAGGCAGTATATAAATCTAATAAATAAAAACAAATTTCAAACAGTTGTTATATCCTGTTGTGCTTATATTGTCTCTGATGATGACCCCTTCAATCAAACTCAATTCCTTGTGATTTCATGTATCCGTTGAGTTGAATATTTTCCTGTCAACAATATGGAAGTGCCTTGCTGGTAGTTTACTTCAAGGGAGGTAAACTCATCTTGTTGGTAGCACCCAAGCAATCTTGACTCATCTCTAAAAGTTAGATAAGGTTCAACACGCCTAATACTTGAATGGGAGACTACCATGAAATATCAGGATTGTAAACTAGACTGAAAACCCAAAAGACAATAGTCAAAGATCACTTCTGAATTGTTGCTAAGAGAAGTACATGGATATGTCCATCAGTAGTCTACTGTGCTCCTTCCCATTTGCTTCTGTTTTGAGAATCTTTTTCCAAAGGTAGGATTGTATATTATATTCATATGTAACTGCCAGGCTGTAACTTTTACACTTGTTATTTCCTTACAGCTAGAGTACTGGTTGGTTGGAATATGGCAGTCAGGATCTGGTGTTGCTACACATTAGCAATACAATCATACTATGTGTGTACTTAGTAAGTTGCAATGTATTCCATGGGACTTACTCCAAGGTTATTGCTTTAGGATGACAAACTAAGACACTTACTGGTTTGTTATCTAGGAGCCCCTTTGTCTCATCTGTGCATCTGGTGATCTTTAATTCACCCCCCCCCAAAAAAAATTGCCATTATTTCAGTGGTAAGGTGTTACAATAAATTTTATTGTTTAAATAAACTGACTAGTCCCTAAGGAGTCTCCAGAAAAAGGATTTCTTTTCATCCTGGCATTGTTTTATCAGTCTTTACCCTCATCGCCTTGCCTTTATGGCTCTGATTGTCAGCTGTTTACTTTAACTTTAGGCACTCTGAATACCTATTATTTTTCTTATCCTCCCCATCTGTTCAGTAAGCATTAGCCATTTTTCAGCCTTATCATCCAAACTATCTCCAAAAGCATGTGGGCCAAGGTTTTTTCCAAAGGAGTTGCAAAACTTTTTCATTTAATGTACACATACCATTTTCATTCTTTCCCTACTCCTTCAGGCAGAGATCTTTCTTCCTTACTACTGCTATTCCTTACACAGGAATACGAGTAAGGGACTGTGTGTGTGTGTGTGTGTGTGAGAATGTGCATGTATGAGAATGAGAATGTGTGCGTATGACTACTATCTGTGTGTACGAGAAAGAGAGAGAGAGTTGAAGTTGCAGGAAATCTGATTAGGTTAACTTTCTGGAACTTTCAAAAAACATACAGTATATGGCATAATCATGCATGGTTATGACTTTGTAAACATGTTGAGCATCACAAACTTATGAATGTATATTTATTATTAAACAATTATTAAAACAGAAATTCTGACTACAAGCATATCCACAATTATTGGGTGTAAGCTGTAATCACTATAGTCAAATTTAGTTTGCATTGCATGAGCAATCATTCATTATCTTTGTATGCTTTCCTAGAGGAGCAGAGGCATATACAATGCATTCCATTACAAATATTCACTCTTCTGAAACTTGTCTGATATCTTTGTTCCAAGAACAGAGCCCCTGGAATGTCCTGTGAAGACAGAGAAGTCTTAACTCTATTATAAAATTCATCATCCTAGAACTGCACAATGTCCTGATAATTATACAAGTTTTGAATGATAAGCAGCTTTTAAAGGAAAATCTTTCCCATATTTATTGCAGATAATGTAGAGCAGCAATAGCTGGCCCCAACACTTGTTTTCATGCCCCATCAATCTCTCCAGTTTGTGAAATTGGCTATTGAAGCTTAGAAAATGATTCAGAACGAGTGCCTCTAACCTTGTAGCGTACAAGTACAACCTCTCTCTGCTATTTCATTAAAGCATGCGTAACTTTTCTTTTTCAGACTTCCATGTGAAAAAAGATGTCTTTTTCAGAGTTGCAGAAATGCACCAAAAAGAGCATATGTTTTAATGAATAGCTTAAAGAGTGCTTGCAGGAGGTCTGGAGCACTTCTTCTGAGTCATTTGCTAAGGGTGAGCAGTCTTAATATCCATTAGACCCAGTCTGGTCTCTGAGGACCAGCTAACAAGTACTGCATTATGCAGGTAGGTAGCAACTTGTAATGGATCTCAGCTGATCTTGAAAAGCTAACCATGGTTAGTATTTGGAAGAAAACCACCAAGAAATATCAGGGCTATAAGCTAGACCTGAAAGTTGAGAAAACATCCTGGAATATCCCTTTTTTCCCCTTCGAGTCAGATTTGACTCATGTACAAATCAGTGCAGTTTTCTAGGCAATATTTTTGGAAGTGGTTTGCCATTGCCTTCTTCCTAGGCTAAGAGGGAATGACTAGCTCAAAGTCACCCCGCTGGCTTCCATGCCTAAGGTAGGACTAGAACTCAGGCTTCTCTGCTCCTAGTCCAGCACCGTACCTATTCATTCATATTATTGCCAAGAAAACTATATGGACGTGTCCATGAAGTCACCAGCCGTGAAGCTTGATTCAAAAGAAATACAACCTCTTAATAAGTATTCCTCCCTTTTGCATCTGCTAATGGACCTACTGTGGGGGACACGGTGGCGCAGCGGCTTAATGACGCTGAAAGTTGCCGGCCAGAAATGGCTGACGCTTCGGCGGTTCGAGTCCAGCCTTCGCGCTAAACAGGGTGAGCTCCTGTTTCCTCCCCAGTTCCTGTCAACCCAACAGGTCGAAAACTCACGTGAGTAGATAAATGGGGACTCTCACTCCGGTGGGAGGAAAAATGCTGGCGGCGCTTGCACAGGAGTCGGGAACAGCTGCCGGTAAGCGCGAAAAACCACGCTCGCCCGAAAAGGGCATGAAGCAACGGAAACCCCGCCTCCTGCGCTCACCAGCTGGGCTCTGCTCTAGGAAGGAGGCTCTGGCAAACCACTTCCGAAACAATTCCCTTGAAAACTGCAGGGACTCGTCCAAGCAGTCACTGCAGGGTCAGTAATGACTGAGCGCAGACCAAAAAAATAAAAATAAAAAATGGACCTACTCTCTTCTCCTTAATGAGCATAAAGGAAAGAAATATATTGAAACAGAATATTATGGTGAAATCTTATCTCGTTTTAACCTCATCATTTCATTCATTTATGTTGTATAATATAATGTAAAATGCAGTGTTCTAAAAGACCTTACAACCCAAGTTATTCAAACACAAAAATCCAAAAGCAACTTGGCCTGAAAAGGCATCTTAGCTAGAGAAAAATGCAGGGACTCTTCAAAGAAAATACAATTTGCAAAATGCAGGCTGTGGCCTTGTTAGTTATGTGCAAATGACCAATCAAGTGTGAAAACACTTGACTCAAGGTGTTTCTCTTTGCTCATTTAGTCTCTCAAACAACTGATGGTTCCATCTCCAAATTAGACCCCTATTTTCTCATTTTTGCCCTACTAAAGAAAAATGGGACCTGTGTTTAAAATAACTGCCTGGATACAGCTGGATATTTTTTGGTTTCATCATATGTGCCGTGCATCTATGCACTTTATGTTAGTGTATATATTTCAGAATGTTGAAAAATATTCCAATAATAAATAAATAGTTTTTCTCCTGATAATTATTTTGTTGTCTTTTTCAACAGAATATCATGAATTATAGAAAACTTCCAGAATGGCTATCGCAATTCTGGGCAGCATTAGAAGAAGCATTGTATCAAATATGCTTGAGGTCATATTCTCCTCTACTTTGCACTAGGGAGACCACATCTGGAGTACCATTTATGATACTGGGCACCATATTTTCAGAAGCATATCAACAGCTAGAAGAGGCTCAATGGATGGTGATAAAGATGAAACGGGCATTTGAAGACACATCCTATGAGGATAGGCTGAAGGAACTGAGATGTTCAGTATGGGGAAAAGAAGACTGAGGAGAGACATGATATCAGTGTCTAGGTTTGTAAAAGGATTCACATGGAGGCCAATCAAAAATTGTTTTTTGTTGCCACAGAGATTAGAACCAGAAGTAATGGATATACATTACAGCTAGCTGGATTTTGTTTAAGGAAGAACTTCCTGATGGTAAGATCCATAGGACAGTGGAATAGTCTACCTACAGAGGTTGTTGGTTTTCCTATGGTCATTTCTCAGGGATGGTTTAATTGGTTTTCCTTCACATTGTGAAGGGTTGGAGTAGATGAATCTTTTGAGACTTTCCAGTTCCATAATTCTATGGTACTTTTGTGAAGGTATTAAGTTGTGAACAAAACCACAACAATACAGCACTGGTTAATTGGAGAACTTTTAATTATAAAATTCTAAATTCTAGACTGAATAAAATGCTTTTATCAAAACTTTGCCTGACAAAATTTAGGCTTAAAGAAACAGTGTCTTAAAACTGTCCTGCCCAAGAAAAGGCAAACAATGTTATCAATTGCCAGTTCAGACTCATGCCTCTAGTTTCAGGGAAATGTTTTACAAGAGACTTCCTTCTGTTCACTTGGGATTATTATTATTATTATTGATTTTAATTATCCCATCTTTTTTATAAATAACTTAAGGTATCGAACATACCTAATACTCCTTCCTCCTCCTATTTCCCCCACAACAACCCTGTGAGGTAAGTTGGGCTGAGAGAGGGAGTGACTGGCCCAAAGTCACCCAGCCGGCTTTCATGCCTAAGGCAGGACTAGAACTCACCGTCTCCTGCTTTCTAGCCTGCTGCCTTATCCACCACTGAGAGCCAAACTGGCTCTCAATGCTGAACTGGTATAGGTTTTGTGTGTGAATGGCAAGTGGTGTAATTAAAAATGGTGTATTAAAATTCATTTGAGAAAGTGGCCTCAATAAGAGAATAACTAACCTCATCATCTCACTCAGAGATGAGGACTCCTGGTCAACAGATCAAATTCATCCGTCCCAGCTTCTCCACCTATTTTTTGAGTTCTCTATTAAGATGAGTACCTTTTTCTAAATTCTTTTGGACAACTGCCTCTCTCTTCCCTCCCTGAGAAGCATGGAAGGATTTAAGCAATTTGAATATGAATAAATGTTTTAGCATGGAGCTCCTAAGCATAGTAAGAGTTTAAATTAACAGCAAATATTTGGCAAGCCCTAAAAGCAAGTAGATAATAAGAATAGTTTCTATACTTGTGGTTAAGCTTCAGGAGGAAGTTGGGCAGGGCAGCTAGAAGTTGTGGTTCGACATATTTAGCAGGTACAACATAGCAACTCAGGCCTATTTTAAACTTTGTATTTTATAATTCCTTTGTAACCAATCACATTTATTATTTCATATTTCCTTGTTGCTTGATTACAACTACACCTTGTTTCCTGAGTACCGGGGTCTTGCCCATGGAATTTGACCTGCTTGAGTAGATCTCACCTTGAAAAGGGAGAGAAATCTTGAAGGGGCAAATGGGATGGTGCAGGCACCTACAGTATAACGCTTTGCTATCTTCTATTGATCATCAGAATTTTTGCAGCCCAGATCTGCCAGGCCTAGTGAATACAAGGGGTTCAGACAGGACAAGCTGGAACAAAACAAAGCAAGTAGTGGATTTAGAACTGCTCATTTGGGGCTATGAAACCACTACCAACCACAGGTCTCAGTTCACTTTCCCTGGGCCAAAAAAAGAAAACCCCAAAAACTTTCAGACCAAAAAAGAAAGTTCCCCCCTGCAATGTACCTCCATCCACTACTCTAACTGTGATCTGGCTTAAACAGAATCTAATTTCCTTTCCTTTCTTTTCGTTTTCATTTTTCTGTATTGTCAAAGGGCCTCATAGACATGAATTGCTTTAATTTCTCTTTTCTTTTCTTTTTTGCAAGCCATGGAAAGTTGGTTGCCATTTCCTCCTGACTTCAAAAAGGTTAGTTTCTGAATGGTGGGTTCTGCAAAGGTCCGGCTTGCTTTTCAGGGCCATGAAGCAACAAGCATATTCAGGAGCTGGGTTGAGTTGTCTTAAAGTGGGCTTCTGAACATAGACATTTGGCAGAGTTTTCCAGAGAGGTGGGAATAGGATTAAGTGACTGCGGCCCAGCATTTGAACTTAGTCTGGTGAAATTTATTAAATCTGCTTAATGCATTCTAATCAAGGCAAAAATATTATGAGTAGCAAATGACTGAATTAAACAAATATCATTTTGTCAGAGAACCAAATGTCTATGAAAATATTGATTTGCATACTTTAAATATTCATTGCAGTGCTCTCAGTTCTCTGCATATGGAGAGGAGGCAAGTTGGACTTGGCTTTTCAGTCTCCCATGTATTTATTGAGAGCGCATCTCATTGAATTCAGTTGGATACACTTCTGAATAGACATGGGCAGAATTTTGTATATTTTAAAGCTTTCCAAAGAAATACTGCCAAATCAAATCCTGTAAATACAATTCAAGCTAACATTTTGGAAATTTGATATGTTGTGAAATTGTATTGCTTTGGGGTTTTTTCCCCAGATGTAACTCTGTGATCAATATGAACCAGGTTTTAATGAATGTGAGACCTGGGACACATTTTATAGCATTATCATTTTAGAATATACCAAAATCTATATAAAATGGCATCATGAATGGGTTTTTGCACTTTGCTCACCAAGTGCAAAACACTTAACCCCAGATAACATTGATTGGCATTTTAAAATGTTTTTCCCCAAGGTAGTTTGTCTATTGTTTATTATATTATAAATATGTCTACAAATTTAGATATAGTCCATTTTTTTCCTTTGAGTGAGAGCCCGCATGGTGGATATTTCATAGGAAGTGTGTAGTGTGGATTGCTTTATTTTATTTAATTAGTGAAATGTAACCAACAAAGATAAAAATGACATAACGGTGACAATAATACAATAAAAATGTGGATTGCTGAACTTCCATATAGTCTTTTTTTTTAAAAGGATTAGATGATTAATTACCATTTAGTAACTGTTTTGTTTGTGATCCACTACATTTTCATGTATTTTTGATCCTTGTGACCTGATAATCTGGTAACGCTATAAATAGCATTGTTACTAAAAGGTGTAATGCACTGCACACGTGATCTGTGTTATAGCAACAAAGACTGTGTGCCTTGGTTCTTTTTAAAGCTAAAATCCAAGCCACCAGTGTTTAAGTAAAGCATGCAAATGAAGTGAACAGAGCTAGATATTACGTATCAGCCTTACTAATTGCAGTAGTGCAATCACTATTGGACTTTTTAAAAAGTCATTTTTTTCTTTTTCTTTTTTGCATGGATGTGCTTGTCCCCTCTTCCAGCTGATATTACAAATGAGAATATTTGTAATATCTCATTTAGATTTTGCTTCTTTCTTCAGGCAGTTTTAGTGAAATGAAGATGCCTAGAATATACAGTCTGAAAAGATTAGAGGCAAACGTGACATTTTTACAGTTATATTCATTCAATGTTTACCCCAACTGGATCTTGCTTCTCTGAAATGCTAAAGATAATGATCCCAAACACTTATAATGGGGTAAGCCCATTACACTCCACAGATCTGTATTGCTGTTCCAGAGAAAGCTGCTGTGAGCACAAGAAAATAGTGATTTTAGTGAATGCCTATTTTTTCCTGCAGCCCCTCATCTAACTTTGTATGCTGTCCCAGAGGATCTCTAAATATTCTGGAGTACATTTGTTTCATTTTCTCCAACAATTAAGTATGTGTTCCATTCAGGAAATTGTGAACAGCAGGATGAAAGAACATCACTGAAAATTGAAACTGACAGAAACATGGTAATGGAATACCTATTTACTGTAAATGATTGTAAACATCTAGGGTCAGATTAACCATATTTTAGGGAACTGAAAGAATTAGCTCATGGCTGGCCAAACCCTTATTATCATTGTGAACACCTGGAGAGCTGATGAAATGCCAGATGAATGGAATAGAAAAAAATGTTGGCTCAATCGTCAAAAAGCTGGGAAAGGAAGATCCAAGAAACTACTGACCACTCAGTCTGACATTGATTCTTGGAATAATTCTAGAACATATCAGAAATTGATCTATAAGTATCCTGGAAACAATAAATAATTACTAGAAATCAGAATGGATTTGTAAGAAGGTTTGCCAGACAAATGCTCTCATTTGGATTTGTTAATGTTCTTAATAGACTGTTGGAATGCTACAGACATAATACAACTTGATTTTGGGAAAGTATCCCATGACATTCTGATTAGCATGGTAGTTACGTGTGAGTTGGATGGTTTAACAATTAAGTGGATACACAGCTGGCTTGAAAAATTATGCTCCAAAAGGGCTTGTCAACTCATCAAATTAGGGTTGGGTATCTTCTGAGGTGCCACAAGAGTTAGTCCTAGATTTATTCTTCAGTATTTGAATCAATGATTAGGATAAAATGGGGGATGGAGTATTTATCAGATCTGCAGATAACACAAAACTAGGTGGGATGGAATATGCCTAAGAAGACAGAAATGAAATTCTAAACCCCCTTGATAATAAGAGAAATGGGCTAAAATAATTGAATGAAATATAACATAGAAGAAAGTAATTTTATTTACTTAGATAAAAAATTAAATGCATGGGTAAAAAAAATCTGAAAAAGATCTTAGAATAGTAGTTGTTTACAGATTAAGTATAAGTAACTAGTACAATGTTGTGGCAAAAAAGGCAAATGCAATTTTAGGGTGCATCAATAGAAGTATAATTTCCAAATTGTGGGAAGGAAAATGGTAAATTCTTCTGCTTTAGTCAGACCTCATAGCAAGTAATGTGTCTAATTTAAAAGGGATTCAGAGAAACTGGAGCAGAATTAGAGAAGGATAAAGTAGATGATCAGGGATCTAGAAGCTATGTCCTATGAAGAGAACTTGAAGGAGCTGGGCATGTTCAGCTGTGAGAAGAGAAAACTGACTGGAAATAAGATACCACTCTTAAAATACCTGAAAGAATGTCTCACAGAAGAAAAGTCTATTCTTTCTTACTCCAGAGTGCAGGCATGGAATAATAGATATTAGTTATAGGGAGATAGATTTCAGTTTAATGTTAGAAGGAAATTAGGAACACAGGGGAAGGCAGGAAGAGAGAAGGAAAAATAGAATGACTGAAGAAGAGTGAGGTAGGGAGAAATAGCAATAGGGAATGGAGAACAAGTGATCAAAGGGAAATAGGGAAAGGTGAGAAGGAGAGGGTAAGTTGAGCAATTTTAAATTTGATGATTACCATTTATGAATACAAATGACTAGGCATCCATTCAGGATTTGAACAGTTCTGGTCATATTCAGAGAAATCAAGATGCATCAGGTTCATTGTCCTGCTTAGCATATTGGCTTTCTGTACAGTACAGTTGGGAGGCAATTCTATAGTCAAAAACTTACTGAAGAATATTTGAGATAGAGGAGTAAGCTTATGCCCTTTCCTCTCCATTTCTCCAAGGCTTTGATGAAGACAACATCTGACCAGAGTTCTCCAGATAGAGCCCCATCAATTCAGAGACCATATTTAATTGTTTCTCTCTCCAAAATGGGGATGAGGTAGATCACACAATTATTTGGCATATATGTATAGGTGGATCAAATATTATATTGAGTATGTAGTGTAGAAGGAGGCTGCTTTCATTATTCGAATTTTAGCAAGGTGTTGAATAATTTAACATGAGATAAAATCATATAAATGCATTTGAGACCTGAAACATGATTGTGGCAGATTATTTCATGATGTTTAATTCTGGCTCTAACTCTGAAATAATCCAGTGCAGAAATAGATTATGTCCAACAGTGCAAGTCTATGCATGTTTACTCAGAAACATGCATAGTCTTGTAAATTTATGCATCTATACAGTCTTACTGCTAAGTAAGATTTTTCAGATTGTGCCTGCAAATTTCACAGTACTGCAAATTGTATGTGAGCATCCAGCATTGATTAACTATATTTCTGGTTTCAAAAGGTAGCGGATTCAGCCCTGCAAGGCAACTAATATGATTGTTGAACTGTAATGGCTTTTCTGAGATGGATTTTTGTAATATATCTGTTTATTGGTTTTTGCTTACCTGAAGGGGAAAAAAATCTATATTAACTCTGTAAAAGAGGATTTTTTTGACATCACAGAAAGCAATGCTTATAAATGCAAACAAACATTTTCCTGGTCCTATTCCATGTCATAGCTTCATCTCTCTCCTAATTATTCTTAGTTTGTGCTATTCTATTTTACCAAAAAGAGAACTTATTCTGACTTACTTGGGATTTTGTGTGTCCAGGTATGTCTTCTTCAGTGGATCCAGCATGCAAGATTGAGTTTTAAAAGAGGAATCTAATAGTGAAGGACTATCCAATAAATCTGGATAATTCATTTTGAAAGACCCCTTTTGACTTCACAAATGAAAGCTGCAAACTTGAAATAAAAGGATGTGAACAACTAGTCATTTTCCTGCTGATCAGTATTTATAATCCTTGAAAACCTGGGATTAATATAATATAATAATATAATATAATATAATACAATATAATATAATATAAAATACACACACACATACATATGCATACACACACACACACACACACCTGTCCTGACCTAGTCAGTTAGCTTTTCAGGAAGCATCATGGGACTAAAAATTCTGTTAGTTTTGGAACTATCAAAGGCTCTGTAGAAGCCCCTAGCCCTCAGTGTGCAGGAGTTATCTAGGAGCACATTTCAAAATTAATAATACTGTATAGAAAAAAAGAAAACTTCCTCTTTTTCTATAAGCCCCTAGAAGTGGTGCCATCAGAATTAAGTGGGATATTGCTGAGAAATAGCAATGCAATTTCTCATCATTTTTGGAAAGAAAGAGAGGAAAACTGACATGTAAACCATGATTTAGGTCTAATACGCCATATACAACAACCAGAAATGCTTCCTCAATCTTCCTCCTCTCTCAGAAGTTCTGGACCTGCTTCTTTTAGTGACAACATCATGTTATCTTTCTATTTGCTGACTGCCAATTTGGCTGCCATTTTTCTTCCAAAACATGCAAGGCCCAGCTGTCATAAGGTTGCCTGCCTTGAATTAAAGAGGAAGTGACATGTGGGTTGAGGAGAAAAGTGAATGAGACAAAAACTCTGGCAGGGGAAGCAAGAGGTGGGGGAAAGCTGGTAAAAAGCAGAGTAATCACGTTAACACAGAAAATCCACGGTTCAGTTTTACAATAATGAGATCTTAGCTGATTAGATGGAAAGGGAACTTGGAATTCAATGAAAATATCAACTCAGGGTGCCACTGCTGGGAAAAAGGCAAATTCCGTTCTTGGAATCATTAGGAAGGGAACTGAACACAACTGCCTATATAATAATGCAGTTATTATACAACTTTATAGTGAGACAACACTTGAAACATTATGTACAATTCTGGTCACTCCACTTACGAAGGATCTTACTTGTGGAATTAGAAAATATGTAAAAAAAACCAAACAACTAAAATGATTGGGGGTCTGGAGCAGCTCTCCTTTGAGAAAAGACTACAGCAGTTGGGGTTCTTCACTTTGGGATGAAGGAAAGGAAAAAGAGGCATGACCAAAGTATATAAAGTCATGTATGGCATAGATCCGGGGTTTTCAAACTCTTTTAGGTTGCAGAATCTATGTGTGTGTGTGTGTGTATGTGTAGAGGCATTGACTGTATCCAAGTGGTTATTTATTTTTGCCTTTAGTCTCATGTGGAACCCACCATCACGTTCTTGTTAACTCTTGAGTTCTGCAGAACACAGTTTGAAAAACCCTGGCATAGTTAACTTGGATAGAAATATATTTTTCCTTCAAGGTCATCCATTCAGACTAAATGCTGAGAGAATCAAGGATATATCTTTTCACAGCGCACACAATTAAACTAGAATTTTCTGCCAGCTGTTATAGTAATGGGAGCCAAATTGGATGGTTTTAAAGGGGGACTGGATAGATTCATGATGGATCAGGCTGTCAAGGGCTACTAATATTGAAGGCTATTTAGTGCCTCTTGAACTATAGGAACCGTGCCTTGATCACTGATTGCTGGGTAATGACAATAAAAGGGGCCAACCACCCTCCAGTGCAGACTTGTCCACTTGGCCACTATATGATAAAGAAAGCTGGACCACTTGGCCACTATATGACATAGAAAGCCGAACCAAGGAGTACCATGGTCTGATGCCCCATAACTGTATGACTCCTATGTCACAAGGGACAGTTGGTTACCATATATTCATATTTTCCCAGACACATCCTCTTGTGGCCTCAGCTATGCTCTGGTCCTCCAGGAAGAATAAAAACCTTGAAATATCTGCGATTGGAGCTTTGATTCCCAGACCTTTTGTGATGGAACAGCAGTGGGTGGTTGCAGCAAGCCACAGTAAGCTTCACATAGCATTCAAAAAGAAATGGGGTTGATGTCTCCCAGCTATAATCTCTGGACAACAGTGTTGCCCCTGTTTGATGTGTGAGGGGAGGGGAGTGGCCAACAAGCATATAAATAGAGTTGCTATTGGCCCAGGAGCATTCTCTCAGAGTTTGAGGGCTGAGGGCTGCTGCTAGGTTTTTGTTTTTGGCTTGGCAGAGATTTGTTGAGAGAGAGAGAGAGAGAGATGTCTTTTATATATTGGTTTAATTGGCAGAGATGTTTGATGTTATTTAGCAAATATTACAAGGTTGTGAGATTTTATAACACGACATTAAGTTGCCCGATGTCAGATTCAGCTCTCACATGGTTCAAAGTAAACAAACTGTTATTGATCAGGCTGTAACCAAAACAAATAATGGTTGGACAGTGTGACTCCCACCCCAAAGAGAATAACTTCTAGCTCTTCATGTAGAGCAGGCAGGAGAAAGAGGGGCAAGAAATGGAGCACTGTGGTATAAAGAAAGCTCACGGTTGGTACACCACAGTCACTGGAGTGATACTGCAATGGCTTCATAGTTCTGCTACAATGAATCTGCTCTCTGAACCTTTGCATCCAGTGAAATAATTTCTTGCGGTATTTCCCTTGCCAGCTGAGAGAGGCTTAATACCATAGACTTTTGATTTTAAAACATTGCTTCTGGCCCAGTTAACTCTGGCATGAGTCACCGAAGGAACCATAACTGATTTAATAAGACATTTGTAATTTTCCTGTGATAGAGGACCATAAATAAATAAGGAACATGCACCCCACACTGCACATAGTGTTGTGTAAATGACTTTCCTCCCCGTTTATGAAAGCTGACATGGGATTACTCCAGGGGACAGTACAATATTGGAAGATATCCTTAGTCTGAAAGCCTAGCCATCTAATTTCTGGCTTAAAGCTCAAGAGCCATAAGAAGGGACTGCAGGGGCTTCGAAGTGGCTCATCAACATCTAGCATTGGCATGTAGTCTCCCTGCCACTGTAAGATGCAGGGTTTTTCTTTTTCAATTCCAGCAGTTCTTTTAAAATGTGTGTATATTCTTATACACTGGCAAATATAAACATTATGTAAAATGTCTTTTTTGTCCTCCTTTTGAAAACACATGTTCTATTCTTGTCCCTCAAAGGCAAAAAGGAGTAAATATAGGAAGATACCAAGTATGCACTTTATCTCCTTGAAAGGAAGGAGACAAAAACAAATTCATAGTGTTTTGCCCTAAATTCCTCAGCCCTGGCTGCCCCCTCTTCAAAAGCAGGGCTGATACTTGTGGCCATGCAGATTAATGGACTGCATTCTTGAGTTCTGATTCTAGCAGAAAATACTAGCATGGCTGTTGAACTATACCGACTTCTCTTTAGTAGTTTCGCATTGTGTTTTCCTTAAGCAGCCCTCCATAGATTCATAGGTACCACATTATTGCAAGTGTTGTGAATGTTGTTTCCCCTCACTTCCAAGAAGCTAAATTAGGGTCAACCACTCAGTTCACCAGATTAACACTACATAGGAGAAGCCAGTCAATGTTAGATCATCCTAACCCACAAGAATATTGGGGTAAAGACATTTATAGCACATCATAGTATGTCATCATCCAGAATCCCTTAGAACTGATCGTCCCATGCAACTGGCTGAGATGGCTAGAGGTTCAGGAAACAAGAAAACCAAACAGAGTCCCCCTTGGCACTGATATCATCATCTTTGTCGTTGTCATCATCATCTTTATTCCACCTTTTTTTTTCTTTTTTTGATGAACTCAAGATGGGGTACATGTCTAATGCTCTTACCTCCTATTTTTCCCACAACAGTCCAGTGAGGTGGACTGGGCTGAGAGACAGTGACTTGTCCAAAGTCACCTAGCCAGTTTTCCTGTTTAAGGGAGGACTAGAACTCAGAGTCTCCTGGTTCCTAGCCCAGCATCTTAGCCACTACACCAAACTGACTCTCTTTGAAGATATATTCAGGAATGTCTTTTCAGTTTAGAGTAGCAGTTCTTAACTTTTTTGTGCAGGGAGTCATTTGGTGAAACCTATGGCTTCCTTCTCAAAAAAGAAAAAACATGTATTTAAAAGCATAAAATAAAACAGTGAAAATGAAGTTGCATTTTTTCTTATTCAAGTTCATGGACCTCCTGAAAGCTATCCATAGACTCCAAGTTAAGAACCCTTGGTTTAGAGGATGGTGTTCGGAGGTGTTAAGCAACAACCAGTTCTTCGAGCGGATAAGATTCGAACAAGCTGAGTAGCAGGACATAGGTCCATCAGAAGCAATATGCTGAGAGACCACTTCCTGCAAGGAGGGTCATTCCTATTCCCACCCAGCTCTCTGAGTGATGAAAAAGGTTCCTTGCCTCACACTTAGTTCCTGACTGCCTTGGGCTGGCATTGCTCACCACCATGTCACTGCCCCTTTGAGCAGAGAAGTGCCCTGTCATTGAAAACAAAACAAAAACAAAAAAACAAAAGCTGGTTTTTATGAACCAGATCAAACTATCTAGAGAACACTCATGATAGTTTTATTGAAGACACATCTAAGTGTTTGGTATGAGAAGATACATTTGACTATACTTTAAGTTATCAACAGACTTAAGCAACTCTATCATGATCCAACTCTCTTGTAGGACATAAATAGAGGTTCTTACACTTTTCAGCAGAGTTGAATATCAATAATTACTGGCCAAATTCCAAAAACGGCCAGTGTGGTGTAATGATTAAACTATTGGATTAGGGCCAACAACACTAAGATTCAAGTCCACCATCAGCTATGGAAACTTACAGTATATCTTTGGAAGTGTCACCATCTCTTAGCTTAGCCTACTCTATAGGATGGTGTCTGTGGAATGGGAAAAAGGGATTGTTAAGGGAAGAAGGGATTGCTATGTACTTTGCCTTGAGTTCCTGGAGGAAAGGCAGAATATAAATCTAGCACATAAATAAGTAAATTAATTGGTGAATATATTTAGGCTAATCCAATTTAATTTCCTTTGCTTTGGTTAGATAGTGTAGCTTTAGTTGGGAAACAAAGAATTAGCAAAAATATCCTTCAGCTAATTAATTGGTGCTTTTATATGGAAGAATTATCTATAATGCCACAAAGGAAAACTGATTTTAATATAGAGAACAAAATACCTCTCTTGCTGTGCAGGCCTTCCCCAAGGAGAGAGCATTAACCTGCAGTTACTAGGTGATTAATTCCACCTCCCAAGAGGCAAGATTATATCCTTCTTTAGCCAGACAACCCT
The DNA here is from genome assembly GCF_059951505.1 of Python bivittatus. Lineage (NCBI taxonomy): Eukaryota > Metazoa > Chordata > Lepidosauria > Squamata > Pythonidae > Python > Python bivittatus. Next base: position 61,188,011 of record NW_028277030.1, on the reverse strand, counting down.
GGGGAGTTCACTGAACTACTTCCAAGGTTAAGATTTTCCACCAGAGAAGAGCAGCTGTGGAGGGAGAATGATTTAAATAACTATCAGAATAATTACTTGTGTGGAAAATTTTGGAAAGATCTGGATATAGGAGATTAGAGACCTGTTCAGGCAATATCTTTGCTCGTGGATCTTAATACACAAGGAGCAGCCTCTTCCTCTGCAGACATTACCTTGGAGACCACAGTGCACCAATGAGATAGTCCAGCCTTTGTGAAGCAAAGCCCTATTTCCCTGCTTTGCTTCAAACTAAAAGTGGGGATATAAAGCATACTTTACAAATGCAATTAAATAACACCCAAGTTGATATACAGTAGGCAGAAGGAGGGCACCTTTGATGTTTATCACATAAGGCAGGGTTCCTCAACCTCAGCAACTTTAATTCCCCATGCTGGCTGGGGAATTCTGGGAGTTAGTCCACCCGTTTTAAAGTTGCTGAGGTTGAGGAACCCTGACATAAGGGAATTAAGATGATCCCAATGGTCTGGCTACTGGCCAGATGTTGTTATACTTGTTAATAGTGTTGTCTGATTGGATCTGCCATCCTTAATAGATGTTGCAGTAGCCCACTATGCAAGCATTCCGATTGCTATGGTGAACTACAGTATATTTTATTTTCATTTAAATAATAATGTTCTTTACAACTGCATTCATCTACATGCATAAGTGTACGATCTGTACCCACATTGATATCACCTTGTCCCTCTTTGACTAATGCATTTCTCCCCCCCCCCTTTTTTTGGGTGGGGAGAATGTGCATAATATAAATGCTAAACATTAAGAAAAGTTTGAAACTTTTTTTTTGAAACTTGCATTAGTATAACAAGCCTGTATTTTGTAGTGAAGCACACACCTGGAAAGCATGAAAAGTTTCAGTGCTGCTGCTATGCAGGAAAGAAAGAATTGGAAGCAGAAGAAGTCAGCCAACCAAAAGGGAGCTTGTATTAAGTTTCATCTGCTTAATAACTCTCCATCAGAATGCAGTTAAGCAAGCCCAGATTCAGGACTGTGGGGTTCCTGGCCTGAATAAGGGACTGCAACTAAGACCCTCTTAACCAGCAAACCATAGAAATAGTGCACCCTAACTGCTTCTGCCAACAATCTAAGCCACGTATTAAATTCTTCAGGAAAGTATCACGTTCCAATATTTAGTGGTACTGTAAAACTAAAGAGCAGCCAAGCTTAACATTCTCTGTGCTATTGCTGCCCTTTGGTTCTGCTATGCTAGCTAAGGCCTAAGGGGAAAAAGAATAAATGTGATGCCTTTGTTCAAATTTCTCAGGGGCCACAGTGCTAGTCTGGAGGCCTTAGCATCTGACCTATTTCACTATTTTCTATCCTTTACCACACAGTAAAGGATAAGAACAGGAGGATTTAAAAATGACTGGACTGTGTCTACCTCTTCATGTTAAAAGGTGATGACTTTAAATTCGATTTGGATCTGAATGATCTGCAATTATTTGCTCTACAAACAGCTTCTTGTAATCATCTACCAGCCGTCTGTTTGCTTGGATTGCCCAAGTTGATCTGTGATGGGCTGTTGGGTAAATAGTCCTATCGTGTGTCCGAAAGCTGAAGTAGCTGACCTTTTGACTCCTTCATCCTATCGCACAAAGAGTTTTAGATTTGTCTTGGACTAACATCATAGTTTGAGATCAGTCATGACATGTGGCTCTGTACCTACTGTATATACCGATAGCAGTCATTACCCTCTGTTTTAGTTTTCCTCCTCTTACTGCTCTCTCCCGGATTCTTAGCCTGCATGGACATACTGGAAGATATAGTCTGAAACCTTCTGGAGGGCACCATGATACTTCCTGGCATGTGAGACAGGACCCTCACAGCCTATGCGTCAGACTGGCAAGTAAAAGGTGGCAAGGAGGTTGGGGGAAAAGAGGAGTCAATAGTATAGCAAACTGGTTTTGTGTATGGTTATATCTGCTATGATACTCTATGCATCTTATTGGAAATTATGTTAAGTAAATGTCAAAAATAACTTCATATTTGAAAACCAAATCTGATATTAAATTTAAATTTAACATGGAATCGATTCCTGGATTGTAATTCAGGAATTATAATCAGGAATTCTATATATAGCTTTTTACTGCATCTGAAGATTGAGATTCTTCTGATGTAAGGTTTTAACATTTAAGTTTCTCTATGTGTTGCTAAATGAGGATAGAATTTTTAGACGAGGCAAAAATTATTGTAATCTCTCATCTTGATTTACTGTTTGTACTATCCTGGTTATTGTTAATTATTGCATATTATCTTGCTTTTAATAATGATCTGAAGTTTTAAACTGACATATTTAACTAATGTTAGTATGAAAATTTTATTTAATTTTATAGTGCTTGTAAATCTTTACTTTTTCCTTTTCCCATTTTTTTGTTTTTTCTGGTGTTTTTAAATATCTAATGTTTTAAAAAAACTAAAAAGGAAAAAAATGACAAAAATGAAATAAATTCTATAACACCATGCTTTGCCCTACAGCACTGAAGAATGTAATTACAGAAATTATGTCCTTCACAAAGCATAAATAGAATGAAAATGTATTGAGAGAGAGAGAGAGAGAGAGAGAGAGAGAGAGAGAGAGAGAAAAGGAAATGTAGAAATCTCATTTCATCTTTAAGTAATCTCAAAGAAGATAACTATAGAGAGCTGCTCAAAACATAGATTGTGACTTAAAAGAATGTTCCATAGAAAAACTATAAAGGACAATGTAAGTAGAAAACAGATAACAAAACAGATTAATGACAGAAGTTTAAGATTACTGAGAGTAGCTCTTTGCTAAATGTTAATCAGGCCCGATACCTCCTAACACTGAGCAGAACTTTGCTACATTCCTGGAAATTTCTGACAAGCAGTCTACAGAATAAGAAGTAGGTGATTTTCATATCTGATCAGCCCATGCAGTGAAAGAGAAGTAGAAATAGAAGCGCTGCGCAGGAAACGATCAAGACAGACACGTGCTGCTGACTCATTAGTAACATCACAGCAACTGCAAAAGCATTCTGCATAGGGTATATTATTAAATATTAATTTATTTAAGAAAATGAATCTAGCCGCTCATCTTAAATGCATAACTCTGTAAGGTGAACAAACGTTTTGCAAAAAACAATATAAAAGAACCCCATAATCAGATATAGTTAAAATAAACCCAGTGAAGAAAAAAACTCCGAGCACCATGAAACAAACTCGCAAAAGAGACTCACGTATCTCAGACTCCCCTAACAAACTGGTGAGAAAGCCAGGTCTTAACAGGTTTCTGGAAGGCCAAGAGGGTGGGGCCCCTCCAAATCTCAGGAGGGAGGCTGTTCCATAGGGTAGGTGCTGTGACAGAGAAGGTGTGCCTCCTCATTCTCACAAGATGACACAGTATAATAGAGGGGACTTGAAGTGCACCCATCCTGTAGGGTCTGGTGGAATGGGCAGAAACTCTCTGAGATAGATAGTCCCACAAGTAACCTGGCCCTGTGCCATGCAAGGATTTAAACTGATTTTTTTTTTTTTTTTGAACTTTGAATTGCACCTGGAAGCATGCAGAGAGCCAATGTAGCTTACTCCACAGGTAATTTTGGAATGCCAAAATATTCCCACCATCAGCACTGAAGGTAAAACATTAAATCTTGTGAATATGAGCATTGTTCTGTAAGTAGCAGCTGTAATGGTATGAAGACATTTGAGGGCCTTAAAAGGGCTGTACAGATGGTCCTCGAGACAATAGAGGGGAAATGTAGGCCTGTTGCTGTCTATATGCAAATGAAGATCTCTAACTTCAAGGACAACTCTGACAAGAGTAAGCAGAAAGACTTCAAAAGCATAGATCTTTAGTGTTTTTTTTTCCCAAGATAAATTTATCATAAAAAGTTAGCTGAACCAATGAGTTCAAAAGAATTGTCTCAACCAATATTTCAGGCAGCAGATTCTCATTTGGGTTACTATTGAGAGGCATCCTAATTCTATTCAAAGAAAGACATTTGGAGTACAGCAAATGACTTGTAGTCGAATTTTAATACACTCAGACTAAATAGTTTCAAAATGCAAGAGGTTAGAGTATCTGACAGGAAAAATAAAGTGCTGAGCAAATTGCAAGGTGCCGTTGATCTGCCAACAGGAGAGAAGCAATTCTGATATATGGAGGAGCTAATTGGTATAAATCACTGCAAGAACTGAGCTTGTACAGAAAAAATACCCTCCAAGACAAAATATTAAATGTGCACAGGTCAAAATAAAATTTAATGTTATGCAATATTTGTAGCTAAACATTTTTTTAAGCCATCCTTTCAGAAATAGCTATTTCCTGAAACAGATTTCCCTCTGTCTCATTTGTTCCTGGACTTTTCCCTCCAGATCCCTGAGGATTCTTATCAGTTAATTCAGAGCTGCTGGGGAGGTAGAACTTCTCACCTCAGCCTCAGTTCCGAGTTTCTCCCATTGTTTTTAATTTTCATCTTTAACAGAAAGGGAGAGCTTAGGCTCCTCTGCTTTCGTACGTGACCCAGGGTGTGCAACTACCCCTTTGTGAAGATGGAGATGCCATGTCTGAGAGGACGGAATGTGTATTGCGTACATTGAGTTTGTCTAACAAAGAAGGCATAAGGCCCGGTGTTTGAAATAATTCCAAATTCAGTGCTTTGGTGCTGAGCCATTGCAAAACTATCCTTTAAGATATGAATATTCATTCATTCATTCATTCATTCATTCATTCATTCATTCATTCATTCATTCATTCATTCTATTTGCCCATAACAAAAAAACATAGAAAAGCATATTAAAAACCATATTGAAGCCATAGATGTAATTAATATTAAAACCATAGAACATAATACATTTTGACACAAATAAAAGGCCACACATTTTTTCACACATACACAAAAGCATTATTGTTGACATTCCAGAATGTGCTACTAGAAGATTGTGAAAAGAGTGTTTCTTTCTATAGTCACTCAAAATAGGTTAAAGCTCCAGCTGATTGCTAAATTAACACCAATTATTACCAAAGCTAATTGATTAAAAAAAAAAAGAGCTTTGACTGTTCTCCAGTGAGCTTGACCACAAAATGAAACAATGCCTGCAATAATTTTGAGTTCATGGCATTAAAACAAAATCCTCTTGCTTATCATTCCATGCAGCCAACTTGGCTGTATCAGTGTAACAGAATACTGTTGGTTTGTATCATCTAAACTATGTCTGGAGGGGCAGAAAGGTGTCACCTTCGTCACATTTAGTCTTATAAAAAGAAACGTGTTAACACCTTGCATGATTTCTGTGACTTTTTTTCCCCTTTGTCTCTAATGTTCAAATATCTGAAATTGGAAGATAATGTTCACCAATAGTTAGAGAGGCTAAATGTAAACCAGAGCTTACAGTACATTTGCATATAAAGCACCAAACAATTATCCCTCAAAACTTCATCTCAGTGAACTACTATAAAAAATATTGGATGGCACTATTAGTTATATTTTTCTTTCAAAACAACTTTCAGGAAGGTAATATTGGTGAGAGAAGAACCTGCTGAATCAGGCTGAATAACTATTGCACGCAACATTCTGTGCATTCCAGGACTCAGATTATATTAGAATGATAGAAGTAACTCCTGGAGCAGAATCAAGCTTACAAATACATGCATATCATTTGAGGATTATACAGTATATCATCATTCACCAATCTAATATCTTGCAGGTGTGTTGAAACTATAATCTTAATAATTCACAAATCAGCATGGCCAGATATGACTTCAACATATCTGGAGAGTACCATGATGGGAAGAGCTAAAAGAGGGAATGGGCAGGGTGACTGGAGGAGATGAATCTTCCTGAAGAATATATGAAGTTAATCCAAGTCAGATCTTGTTCATCTAGACACATTTTGTCTCCTATGATTCAGAATGGTTCTCCAGGGATTCATGGCGAAATCTTTTTGGTCATTTTCTAAACTGGAGATGCCAACACTTGATCCTGGGATTTTCTACATTCAGATTTCACACTCAACCACCAAGTTACAGACCCAAGTCAGCAACATTGTGTCAGTTCATACCACTGTTCCATTCAGGTTAGTATTGACTGGTGGCTTTTCCTGATTTTGGGAATTTCTCCCAGCTATTGTTAAAGATGCCAAACAACCAACATTGGGCACTTTGCATTCCACTAACAAGAACGATATCCTTCTTTAGAGTTCTCTCCTTTAAATGGGTTTTTATCTGACTGTATCTGAGTCAACTGGATTGGGGAATAGGTCTCACCTCTGGTGCTAGGCTTCAAAGTATCACACACATTCAACCTGTTTTGTGGGGAATTAACCAGGTGTGATTTAGATACTGCAGTTGTTTCCTCCAACTGTATATTAAATAACTGATCAGTTTTCTTACACCAAATGCTATGAGGTAAACAAATATCATCATAAGCCACATAACAGTTGCAGTCACTTCTTTCTGCAGCCTTTTTAAAAAAAACCCAGAAAAGGCTGCTTGCTGTCTGCAGAAATCACATTTCAATTTAGTAGAGGGACGGAATTCTATTATCTTCTGGTGGAGTCCTGGAAAAGATAATTGGCACATAGATACCACTAAACCACTTCTCCAAGTAATACATTGGCTTCAGATAGGATAGAAATAAAGAATTTTTATGTTAAAAAATCTTTGGAAATAAATCCTCATTTTTTTTTCCTGGAGCACTATTGATTTGATGGACACATAGTCAATAAAAACTCAGAGTCTTGGCAGAAAAACAACTCATTTTTTCGCATTACTAAAAAGATTGCTGAAATTGGTTTTTCTTTCCTGGGTTTATTTTACATTAACATCTGTTGATTTTAAAATATAAATAAACTCATAAGAACATAGCTTTTGGTTAATATCTTGGTGTGCTTAGCTGATGCAAGAGCATGTATGCACAACAACATGAACAATGGTTTATCTTATCCATGAACCTGCTGAGAGCTGTAGTTTTACAAAGGAGCTCTCTTTCAGGGGCCTTTAATTCAAGGCTGATGTCCCTTTAATGGGAAGCTTCACATCCATGCAGTACAATATTTTTCAGAGTATGGTAGCTCACTCTTCAGTATAGATTTCTTTAGGGAGAAAAATGTACTTTCTGCATGCAGAAATCCACAAAACAATGTTCTGGAGGAATTTCTTTGCTGTCACATTTAATTTTATGCAATATGTGCAGGGAAGCTAGTTGTAAAAAAAACAACAAAAGGCAAGTGTTAATGCAACCCTCCCTTTATGACATATACAAAACAATTTGATGAGGTGAAGAATTGTACCTTATGATTCTGCTTTGTAGGTGAGATTCAAAATAAATGGACTTTTCTTCTTTTCCACCTTCAGATGTTATTAGAAGATTATGGTTGGGTTCTCTCTTCACACTGAAGCCAGAAAATAGTTTATTTCACTTGGCTTAGGGCAAGGTGGTTGGTAAACTGGTATAGGATCCCTGCTCTCCCCTGTGAAGAGCCTAACAGTTGTGAGAATGGTGGTGGAGAGGAAGACAGATCCCTCTCTGCAAAACAAAGGAGGTGAGGAAGAACAGCTAGCCAGTTCCCAGAGACTTCTGCACTTCATACATACATGTACGAAGGAAGAGAATGCTAATTGCCTCTGTGTTGCCACAGAGGTCAAACTATCTCTTTCTGTTTGGCTGTTAGGCAATTAAACACACACACACGTACATAAATTGGAGTGAAATTCCACTCCTGACAATTCATATTAAAAATTTGTCCATAGAAACTATCCCTTTCTCTTTTAGTTATAAAACTGGGGTTCACCCTTCTTCCACCTCCCAGCTTTGTAGCTGGGACACTGTGTATTCAATGGAGAAAACAGCATTCTTTTCAGAAATTCTACATCAAGCTGAATGGTGAAACAGGACAATTTTGGCAATGTTAAAAAACTGTAGTCTAGAAGCAGCCCTTGGAAATCTCCTTCTTTTGCTTTGAGAAGCACCATTTGAGTTCTAGCAACTATCTTAAGTCAGTGAGATTGGTGAAAGAGAGGGCTGGCCTGTGGCAGTATGGTGAATTCCTGAGAATCAGATAGTTGTCCCTAGCATGGTCTAAGAATGATTAGCTCACACATTGAACACCACTTTCTCACACACACTTGTGCAGCTGATATAGTCAAGCAAACAGCTCACCACAACCAAGGGAAGCCAACAGCATAAGACAACCGTCTCACTGCAAATAAGCAAGCCAACGGGAACAAGCATGAGCCCTGCAATAAGCAAAACTGTAGAGTGACTTGGTCTTTATGGTGGCAAGAAAGAGTCTCTGCTGGCCAAATGCTCAACCCCAGGTCAATCCCCTACCACTTCCTGATTTGTTTGCCATAGTGCCAAGTATTTGGAGGGGATGCAAAACTGGCCCACTGTGTTTCCTATTGAATCGGTCAGTTGGTTCAGTTTGCCACTCAGCACCCAGGTCACTTGTAGCTCTGCGGACCTTTAATTCAGCTCAACATAGTGTTTTAGGCGGCAGAGAATTGGAAGAGAAAATTCATTCTGTTCCAACCTGTTTTTGTTGTTCAGTTCCTTGCTGTAAATATATTTGCATCTCAAAAAGATGGAAAAACTAGTTAGTCATGGGGCTGCTTGTCTAAAAACTGGCCCAGAGAACTCTGTTGGTTGCTCATGTAAGCAGAATAGTACGTGATCCTCCACTGTACTCTTTAGTGAAAGGAACAAGACACACCATAGCAACCACAGCACCACAGGTGGAACATACAGCTATGCCTCTCTGAGGAAAAGCTGACCTATTACAGGCTCATATTGAATGTCCAATGGGGATCCTTTGTCTTTAACACGGTGATTAAGGGGGCAGCTTGGCAATTAATAGGTACTTCTAAACCACTATTGTCAATGATTATTCAGCTTGGATCACATCCATTGCTCCTCATCTTTCTTTTGCATTGTGAATCCCCAGCTGGTTGGGGCAGAAAAAAGAAAGAGATATGTGTGCAATGCTGAGGCAAAGAATATGGAATATTATTGTTATGACAAAATAATGCATGTGTGTACCCCAATGACCAAATTGAATGTGAACCTGGGAAATCTCTGTGTGTATTTGAAAAGATATGGGTGGGATGGTGATTTTGAACTTACTGAAGTACTGGAAAAGAGATATTGATCTTTTTCCTCATACTATTTTTCTCACTTAACTTTCCCTGTCAAACGTATTACTTGTTCAGTACGAGAAAACATGCTTCTTCCACCCCACATCCCTAATAAATGGCAATATTTATTCAAACATAAATTTAGTGGTCATGGATTGTCCTATGGAATACTAGCTCAGTAAAATACAAGAAGTGAACAGCAACAGTAAATGATAGGTAATTCTCAAAATAGCAAAAGTAAGGAGTATGTTTTCTAGCAACCTGTTCTAAGATTAGTATTACTACATTTATTCACATATGATCTAAAGTCAGGATGAGTAGTCAGTGAGTTTGTAGATGTCATTGTATTATTTAGGACAGTGGATACACATGTGCATTGTAAAAAGTTCCAACAGGGTTTCTCAGGATCTAGTGGATGGAAAACTGAACTGGCAACTGAAGTTCAAGGTGATTAAGTATACTGGAACACAATGAATTGTAATATTTTACACACTGGTGCAAATAAAAAAAAAATCCACACTTATAGAGTATGTACTGATGAAGTGTTTGTTTATGATACCCAAGTGTTAGGGGCGGTAAAACCAGAATGGCATTATGGAGAGCTCCAAAATGGTGTCTCCAAACTGGATGAATGAGCTACAAAAGGCAAATGCAATTCAAGGGTACAATGATGCAATTTAGTACTCACACACAAAATCCAAACTTTAGCTCTATACTGATGAGATCAGACCTGGCAGTGACTGATCCAGGAAAGAACCTTGGAGTCACAGTGGACAGCTTGATGAAAAAGTCACCCAGTGAGCAGCTGACAAGGACAAATTTCATGCATGGTATCATTAGGAAAGGAACTGAAAATAAAACTACTAATACAATAATGCCCTTAAAGTCCCTATACTTTAACAAGGGTATTATGGAGCTAGACAAGGTACAAAAAAGAGTAACCAAAAGGATTAGGGGGCTACAAGGAACAGCTAAGGAGAGACATCATAATTTATGTGTGTGTGTGTATGTGTGTGTGTGTACATGCTTTCTTCCCTTTCTCACAATATTAGAAATCAAGATCGCTCATTAACTTAAATACAGGGAAATTCAGGACTGACAGAAAAGAATTATTTTTCACAGTGCATAGTTAAACTGTGGAATTCCTTTCCAGAAGTTGTGGTATTGGTAGCAGTTTGGATGGTTTCAAAAGGGGGCTGGATTGGGTCATGGAAGATCGGGCCACCAATGGCTATTAATATGAATGACGACTTACTAGTTCCTGAACCATAGTTAGTATGCCCTGAGTACAAAAAGCATTCATTTTTGGAAAATGGATGGTTAGGACTAGACATGATTTATCCATGCATAGTATGGATAAAATGAATAGAGATCAACTGTTATCCCTGTCTCAAAAAAAGTGGATATTTGGGGTCATCAAATGAAACTGACTGTTGAAAACATACAAAATAAATTTCTTCATGTACTGCATCTTCTGGAATTTGCTGCACCACAAGAGGTAAGGGTCACTGGCCTAGAGGGCTTTAAAGGAGGCCAGATAAATTCATTAAACAAAGATAGTCTTTCTTATTTTCTGAGACCCAGTTTGGTGCAGTGGTAAAGGTGCTGGCCTAGAAACCAGAAGTCTATGAGTTCTAGGCCTCCCTTAGGCAGGAAAGCCGGCTGGGTGCCTTTGGGCCAGTCGCTCTCTCTTGGCCCAACCTACTACCTCACAGGGTTGTTGTGGAGCAAATAGGAGGCAGGAGTGTTAAGTATGTTTGCTGCCTTGAGTTGACTCTCTCTCTCTCTCGTCAACTCAAGGCAGCAAACATACTTAACGTTCCATATATATACACACACACAATATATATACACACATACATACACGCATATACATACATGCTCATACATACATATACACTTATATGCATACAGTTGTGTGAAAAAGAAAGTACACCCTCTTTGAGTTCTATGGTTTTACGTATCAGGACATAATAAAAATCATCTAGTCCTTAGCAGTTCTCAAAAGTAGGTAATTCAACCTCAGATGAACAGCAACACATGACATATTACACCATGTCATCATTTATTTTACAAAAAGAAAACCAAAATGGAAAAGCCATGTGTGAAAAACTAAGTACACCCTTACTGCTTCCATAGGTATGAAGAGGCTAAGTAGCAGCCAGGTGTTGCTAATCAGATGCCCTTGATCAGCAAGTGTGATCAAAGTGTATAAAAGCCAAAGTTTTAGGAGGTTGCTGGTCTTGAGTACTGAGGTGTGTGTTAACACAATGCCAAAGAGTAAAGACATCAGCAATGATCTTAGAGACGCAATTGTTGCTGCCGATCAATCTGGGAAGGGTTATAAGACCATTTCCAAACAATTTAAAGTCCCTCATTCTACAATGAGGAAGATTATTCACAAGTGGAAAACCTTCAAGACAGTTGCCAATCTTCCCAGGAGTGGACGTCCCAGTAAATTCACCCCAAGGTCAGACTGTGCAATGCTGAGAGAAATTGCAAAAAATCCAAGAGTTACATCTCAGACTCTACAGGCCTCAGTTAGCATGTGAAATGTTAAAGTTCATCACAGTCCAGTTAGAAAAAGACTGAACAAGTATGGTTTGTTTGGAAGGGTTGCCAGGAGAAAGCCTCTTCTCTCTAAAAAGAACATGGCAGCACATCTTAGATTTGGAAAGTTGCATCTGAACAAATCACAAGACTTCTGGAACACTGCCCTTTGGACAGACGAGACCAAAGTGGAGATGTTTGGCCATAATGCACAGCGCCATGTTTGGCGAAAACCAAACAGCATATCAGCACAAACATCTCATACCAACCATCAAGCACAGTGGTGGAGGGTTGATGATTTGGGCTTGTTTGCAGCCAAAGGATCTGGGCACCTTGCAGTCATTGAATTGACCATGAACTCCTCTGTATACCAAAGTATTCTAGAGTCAAATGTGAGGCCATCTGTCCAACAGCTAAAGCTTGGCCGACATTGGGTCATGCAACAGGACAACGATCCCAGGCACACTAGCAAATCTACAACAGAATGGCTGAAAAAGAAAAGAACCAAGGTGTTGTAATGGCCCAGTCAAAGTCCAGACCTCAACCCGATTGAAATGCTTTGGCAGGACCTCAAGAGAGCTGTGCATAAACAAATGCCTGCAAACCTCAATGAACTGAAGCAATGTTGTAAAGAAGACCGGGCCAAAATTCCTCTACAACCATGTGAGAGACTGATAAAGTCATACAGAAAACAATTACTTCAAGTTATTGCTGCTAAAGGTGGTTCTACAAGCTACTGAACCATAAGGTGTACTTAGTTTTTCACACATGGCTTCTCCATTTTGGCTTTCTTTTTGTAAAATAAATATGTAAAATAAATACATGGTGTAATATGTCATGTGTTGTTGTTCATCTGAGGTTGTATTTACCTACTTTTGAGAACTGCTAAGGACCAGATGATTTTTCTTATGTCCTGATACGTAAAACCATAGAACTCAAAGAGGGTGTACTTTTTTTTCCCACACGACTGTGTGTGTGTGTGTGTGTGTGTGTGTATGGGATAAAACATCTAAATCTAATAATAAAGTTTCCAGATATAATAGTTAAACAATCTCCACATTCAACAATAATATGTGTGGAGGGGGCACAGTAGGGCCATTGGTTTCATGTTCTGCTTAGGATTTTTGGAAGCATTTTATGCTTGCTGCTGGATTCTAATAGACCTCACAAGATCAGCATCTTGGTGGGTAATCTGACTCGTGAGTGGTTCTAAGTGTCCACAACACCGGCAAGACATCTCCCTCTCATTTCCCAAATTATATTAAAAAAGGAAATTGCTAAAATCACACAAGATCACAACGGCCTGCTAAAAGGTCATGCAAAATTGCCAAAACTTCTTCTGATTTTGTGCAAGGATGCTGAAATCTCACAACCTCACTTTTTTTTAATGGGTAGGAGGTAGAGAGGGAACCAAACCATTGTATGAAATTAGTTGATGGCACCAGAATCCAGAAAAAGTTGTTACTGTAATCTTGTTTTGGATAATGGGGGATAAATAAAAAGGGAAAATTTCTATAAACAGTCTCAGACATGACCTATAATTTTAATCTCTTTTTTTTCTTTTTCAGAATAATAAGGTAGTAACCTAGATTTTATCAAGGAAACCCTTTCCTCACGCATAATGCATGGCTCTGTCACTCAAAAATTTCCATTTTTAGTATTGTAATGTGAGCTAATTCAAATCTGGCCCCAACCTTGATCTTATGAGAAGACATTATCTTAGATGCTATTTATCTGTCTTATGGGGTAGTAAGACTGATTTAATAGGAATGTGGTTACCGAGACAGTGTACTTATAGATACCTTTGAAAGTGCCGAAAGTTATAAATGTTATAAAAATGATAATATTATTGTTCATAATCCTCTGTTAAGCTGTTTATAGTGGCAGAATACAATTTTCCTCTGAACAATACACCGAGGGGAGAGGGCCTGTTCTGTAGTCTTCCATTCTGTCTTTGTTCTTTTATACTTTTTCCAGTTGCTGACAAGTTGGAAAGTCCCAGCTGTCAATTTGGGAATGCCTTGTTTTCTTACCAATGATGAGTCAGTATGGTTTCCTCAGGGAAATCTCTGCCAGGGCAATACCCTAAAAAGGACTGGGAAAAGACAAGGAAATGTGCATGGCCCAGAAACAGCAAGAAGGGTAAAGGTCAAGGCTTAGTGTTAAGGAAATGGCCTATTCCAGGAGGTGAGGCACAAAAGTCCAAAGACCAGTGGCGAAGGGGCAGTGAACAGTGATGGGTGCTTCCCCCCAAGATCCTTCATTAAAAGCAGCTCGACAAGGAATGTGATTTTCATTCAGATTGTGGCCAAAAGTACAATTTCCTTCATTATATTCAGGGGTTTCTATCATAAGAGAGAGTCTTCATTTGATTTGATTTTGTGTGTGTGCCTTCAAGTCAGTTTTTGACTCCTGGTGACTACCTGGACTAGTTCCTGCAGTTTTCTTGGCAAGATTTATGAAGTGGTTTGTGGCTGCTTGCTTCCTAGGGCTGAGAGAGAGTGACTGACCCAAGGTCATGCAGCTGGCTTCGTGCCTAAGGTGGGACTAGAACTGGTCTCCTGGTTTCTAGCCTGATGCCTTAACCACTAGATCAAACTGGCTCTTCAGGTACAGTTCAGGGATTCATGGAACATCCATTCTCACTTCACCATTTTTTTTCTTTCCCTCCCCCTTCTCTCATTCTCTTTCTGATACCTGCTTCCTTTCCTCAAGCACCAGGCTGTGGGGAAAGGAGAGACCATTTTTAACTCTGCCTGAACTGATCTCCTGCAGAAGATTTTGGTAATTAAGCTGAAGGCTTCTGAAGCTAGGCTGAGGGCTTTATGCAGCTGAAAAAATGCACATTGCTCAGCCCTACCTCAGAAGGTATTTATAGAAATTACAGGAAAGAAATTTACGGATAACATAAATACTTGGAAGCATTACTTTGTGTGTGTGCGTGCATGTGTACGTGCAAGACCTATCCATCACATTGGTCCTATTACAGCGCTCAATAGGATAGGAAACTCTTTTTTTCTACCTGAAACAAACAATAAAGAAAAAACCCCTAATGTTATCATTAGATGAGATTAGTTTAAACTTGTATTTCCTCAATTAGATCAAATGAAACTTTTTTTTTCTAGAATCTTTTGCAACAGTGGAGGGAAAGAGATATGCAGTTTGTTCATGAAATTAAAGGCTAGTATGCTCAATAGACTATTATTATTATATATTATACTATTATATGGACTATTACTATTATAAATAGACTGCTTATTTTCATCTACTTTCAGGTGGAAAAAGGAGGACACGTTGTTGTGCACCATCTTCCTTTCAAACCCTACTTTGTTCCCACCTGTTTCAACAAATAGGATCTTTGTCACGACTGTTACAACTTCTGGTGCTGAGTGGCTTGGAGGGGGGCATTTGAATACAATGCCACTTTCACCTTTTCACCTTCCAAAAGCACAGAAGAAAATAAACAAAATCTCATTTATTCTAGCAGCAAGAGGAATGAACTGTCAGCCAGGAAGGAATATGAGCTCATACCTCATATCCGGGCCTGCCCTGAACTTGCTATCTGTCTTTACAGGTGGCCAGCCCTAATGCCATTTTCTCAGCGTCAGCATTTTAAAAGCAGGCAGCCATGCCACTTGTATGGTGACAATTAAATCTAATGGATGAGTGGCACTCTCAAAAGTGATGCTGAAAAAACATGTTGAAGGTTGCATAGCACTGTGCAGTATGGCTTTGGCTTCCTTTTGGGAAACTCTTATAAAACAGCAGTGGAAATTAAGGGAAAAGTATTGTGTTCTCTATTACTTTAAGCCATTGCATATAGCTCTTTCAATTCATTTCCTCTAATATGATATAGGAAATGTTCCCATAAATAAGGGACACATTCGTACCCCATAATAGTAGGAACAACACAACATTAATATGTGGTGTGCACCAGGCTACACATGTTTGTCTGTAGCTCTGAGAAAGGAAAGGGTCTTGATTAGAATGCTAGAAAGGCCTCTGGGGATGGTTTCCTTCCCCTAGGCTGTGAACACACATAACATAACGATTGATTGATTGATTGATTGATTGATTGATTGATTATGTGCCATCAAGTCATTGTCAACTCTTAGCAACTACATAGATTTTTTTCCATCACAATCTGTCCCTATCCTGGTCTTTCAGGTCTTCCAATGGTACAGCCATCGCCACTGTAACTGAGTCCATCCACTTTGCTGCTGGTCATCCTCTTCTCCTTTTTCCTTCTACCTTTCCCAGCATTAGAACTTTCTCCAGCATTCAATCTTTGCTTAATGTGCCTGAAGTAAGATAATTTGAGCTGGTCATTTGTGCCTTGAGAGAAAACTCTAGCATTGGATAATTATTTTTCTGTCCTGTGAGAGGCAAAGCCCACCCTCATTCAGGCTAACATCCAGTTTCAGATCAGAATTCCTTCTTACCTTTTCTCTACCTTTCATTCTCTGCTGGCACCATATACCACTAAAGTGAGAAGTGTGCTTTCTCCTAGCTCCTTTCTTACAGACGAGAACTTGAGATAAATTCTCTAATAAAATGCTGTGCTTTTGGCAGCAGTTTGAACTGAAAGTCATTTTTTCCCCAAGCATGAATTCACAGAGTTCTTTTTAGCAAGATTTATTAAAATGAAAGAGTAGTGAACAGTACTAACTCAAATTTGGAATGATATTCTGAAGATAGTCTTAATGTCTTGCATCAATGCTGGTCCTTTTGGATCTGATGACTAAATTTTACACATTTGAACACCAGATACTAATTATCTAGGTTATGGTCCCTGGACATTATTGGCTTTGCCCTTGACTTGTTGAGTTTTTCCCCCCCGCACACACTTTTGTAGTATTGCATGGTGGATTACAATCTTGGGAATTTCCCTCTTTCCCTTCATGGGACACCAATAGGTCCTGAGTCCTATTTTGTTTATCTTTTATACCCTTCACCTTGATGTCTTGATTCACAAGCAGAGCTTTCAATATCATTGCTATGCTGATGAAGCTCAGGCCTTTTTCTTTTTTCTTTTGGTGGTGGTGGTGGTGGTCTTTGATGATGTTGTGTAGTCAACTGTGATGAAATGGCTTAGTATTAAGACATTAGCATTTTATCCTGGATTTCCTTCCATTGCCTCAAGTTGCATATGAGTATTATGGAAAACACTGTGTTTCAGCTTGACTGTCCTTCCAAATCTCTAACAGGTCTCTCCTATTTGTCTGCTGGGCTCCCAGGTTGTTCCATTTCCCTCTACCTGCAGCCTTGGGGTCTCGATTGATGATCAGTTGACTCTGAGTCCATTTATTGTTTGCACAGTGAAAGTAACTAATTTTTCCCTGATGGGTATTTGTAGGATCTAGGGCTTCTGGTGAATGTGACTGCATCTTTATTTGTAGATGCCTTGGTTGTTCCATGTTTGGATTACTGCAATAGTCTTATGGTAGGTATTCCTGATTCCTTCTCCATCCTGTGATCCTACAGTTCTGTTCAAGCTGTTCTAGACCTTCCATACTATTCTCATGTTAACATTTTGTTAACTCTTCACTGCCTCCCGATTTGAGCTAGATCCCAGTTTAAATTACTGGTGCTCATATTTAAAGCTCTCTGGTCACAAACTCCCCCAGTTTGTTTCTCTCTCTGTTTCCCTCTCTCTCTCTCTCTGTTCCATTGGGCAAGGCTTTCCTTTTGTTTCCCCTCCAGGATTGTAATTTCTGGTCTTTCAGGAATATGGCTTTGTGACCTGGAGTCATCTCCTTTTCTTCACTTTTGGAAAAATTGATGGCTTTTAAAATAAATGTGAAGATCTTGTTATTGGATTAGTGGGGTGGAGTAGGTCTGTTTATCACACTCAACTTTCATTAATGCTAACAGCTCTTAGGTGAGTACCTTCTATATTAATTATGATGTCTATACAACTTAGTTGTATCACAATGTGTTGTTTCAAATATGTATTGTTGAGCTTGGCCTTGCTTTAGTTGAAAATAGTGTTTTTATTGGTTTGATTAAATTGTGAACTAATTATACTGAGTGGAAATTTAGTAACTCCTGTATCTTTTTTACTTTTACCTTACCTTGATACTAAACAGCAAACACACAAATATTTCACTTAAGCCTTCCATAATAACCCTAGGATAGATTTAAATAACTTTACTTAAGGGTAAGTTTCATAGAGACAAATTGAGAGGGTGTGTGCCTAAGCATGGTTAGGACTGAGTGGTAAGAACTTGTTTGTATTCATTATATTTAAAAACATCTACTAATAAGTATGTTCTCCAATAGAATGAATGATGATGTCACATGTAATAAAGTTCAAATTTGTCTGGCTATTTTGTTAACCATGATAGGATGGGGGGAAGTTGGATAGAGGTCATAAAAGAGACAAAGTACTTATGGCTATCTTTATATAGTGCTATGAAACAACTTCATTCTATGCATATTTCATCCCTTTCTTACTGTATATCATTATGAGTATTTATGCCCAGAAGTCTCCATGGTATTTTTAGGGTGGCCCCTTTCAAATTCTTTCGTGCTTCAGACATTAGGTCAGACAAAGATGGTTGTAAGAATTCTCTGTCAGCCCTACAAAAGACAGCTTGTTTCCATACAGATGAACACCATTTGTAACAGGGAAGCTGCATATTTACTTTTTCAGATCTCAGGCAGAAATGTCTGTAGTTGCATACAGCTTTGGAGAGAGTTGGAGGTTGTACTATTCTCTTCCTTTATTATGTCTTGCCTACACACAAGTGAAAGACAGGACTGGTACAAAATGCTTACTGAGGTGCCACGGTCAATGGCATTCTTGTCCAAGTCCAAAGACAGTAAAATTATTTTGACACTTGAAGCAAATTGTACTGTAATCATTACTCTTTCTTCTTCTTGGAAAAAAAAAGCATAGTAGCATTCAGTTCATCAATCAATAGCAATTTGTTTGCAGCCTTTTCAGGTCATCAACTATCAACTGTTTGAAGTGGCCACTTCACTTTGCCCCGTGATAGGGCCGGTCTGTGCATGAACTGACAGCCTTGTAAGAAGAAAAGATATAGAAAGTTGTCTCTCCAACAATGTCTCATCATCTTCCCAACCTCCTCCTTTCCATAACTGTTGCTTATTTGGACCTATTCAAAATTCAAACATTCCCACCAAAGTGTTCTATTGTCTGTGTGTATTTTTGTCATAAGCAACTTTTAATTGGACTGGCTTAGGAAATACCACTAGATCTGATCCATAAAAATCCTGTGAGGTTGCGCACACAAATTAAAACAATAACAGCTACTTATGGAAAAAGGAAGCTTCACTGGCAATTTCAATGGAAGGGCTAGCAGTTTGCTAGATTAAATGCCATTTCAATTTCACATTGTGCAATAGAAGCAGTTCACTTTAAACAAACAGGGCAGTATCGCAAAGCTTTGGTAGATGTTTATACAACTTAACACCAACTAACTGTGCCTTGGTGAATTTCCACAAGTGCAATATTTATTTTAGGATCAAAACCAACAAGTCTTGAGGGAAACTACATATATTAAAAGTAAAGTATTTATCTAAGAACATGCTGAAGTTTGTGGTAAAACGTATTGTACTATATTTTACAGTAAGATGTAATTCTGAAGGAAAGAAAGGAGTTTAAGCAAGATTGTATTTCGGCCTTCATCTTTAAAAGCAGCAATAGCAAATTTAGGCCACTTCCACACAGCAATTCCCCCCACCCCTTAATCCTTCACAAACCAGTTTGAAATCTTTGCTTCTGCAAACCATGAAACATAAAGAAGAGGAAAGGAACATCATGAGCCATCAGTACTCCTCCCAGCTGAACAATCCTGGAGTGTAAAAAGCACCAGTCCTCCAGTGCCCTAACTTAAGCTACTGTAGATCCAGTCACAAAAAATCCCCCAACCACATACTTCATGCAGAAAGAAAAAAAAAATGGCTGGAATGGCTGAGAAAGGGAGACTTATTCTCACCAATTCACTGGCACTAGAAACAGGATGCTGAAGATAGCCTGTGTGTGTGTGTGTGAGTGGAGACAGTCCTCAAGGAACAAACATACCATGCCACACAAAAGAGAGCCGAAGGAAAATAAATTGCTGCTCTCCATCCATCCATGGCGGGAGGGGGAAGAATAAAGAGACAGAAATGTTGTTGATTGGCATTTTGCAAGTTGGCTAGGCCATTGCTAAGTAAAGTAAGGTAAAGTAAGGTAAGGTAAGATAAGATAAGGTAATAAAAAGGCTGGTCAGTTTTTCTAGGTTGCTGTATATCTTGGAATAGGTGCAAAGATCTGTAAAGAGACACAACAGCCCACTTTAATCTATAGGATGGTGCACATTTGTCTGGTCATACTTATTAACATCTGAGAGCTGACTATGAACAGAGCATGTGAAGCCTCTTTTCCCTCTAAGAAAGCTGGAACAAAAATGGAACGTCAGTTAATGCGCAGGAACTGAGGTAAGAGTTCTAGCCAAAGTGAAAAAGAAGCACTCAGAAACTTTCCCGAACTTTCCCAAATGTTCTGTTGCAGAAGGAAAGCTCACTTTTTTCCCTCCCTTTTGGGTTATACTGTACTACAGATGAGCTGGAATTAAAGCAGTCCAGCTGTTCAACACAAATGACAAGAACACAGTGATTGAAAGCTGCCTTAGGAGCAATGCAAAGGTCCCACATGGAAATGTTTGTCGATATGTTATTTTATTTATTTATTTATTTATGCAGTTTCTATAGCCGCCCATCTCAGTCCAAGTGACTTTAGGTGGTGAATATTACCAACTTGTCTGATGATTGGTAGCACCATTTAGAATATAAAGTATTTAACTACTCCCTAGGGGGATAAAACCAGTCATATTTTCTTTTCTATCTATCTTTGAACAATGAACAAGACAAATAAAAGTGTGTGAATTCAGCATATTTAATTATTAAATTATTTTGATCATTTATGGAACTCAACAAGCTTTAACATAATACAGTCAAGGCTGTGCTTTTGTAAAATTTGCTTGGAAATAAGTACCACAGAACTCAGTGGAATATATTTGTGACTAAGTGTGTGTGTGTGTGTGTGTGTGTGTGTATTTTCCATACTTTGATGTGCAATTCTTGCATATTGGACAGAGCCAGCATAATAAATGTGGTATATTGACACCTTTTTGTAGCCTTCTACTGCTGATGATCAGAAGCTGGGTCAAACTTTACATACATTCACAAGCATGCATATACTGTGTGGGTGCAATTTCTTTCTATCCCGTGCTTGCTTAGCATACTATAAATCTATGCACATAGGAAGAATATTAATGCAAGAATGGAATGTATTGTAGCCTATTTCCTGGAGGCTAAATAGTAATTTATAATCCTCCTCCTCCTTCTCCTTCTCCTTCTCCTCCTCCTCCTCAAAGATACAGGCAACCCAGCTGGATTAAAGCCATATGTGAAAGAGCTGGAAGGCTATATGTAATCTAGTTTCTGAGTTTTGAGATGCTCACCATACCTCTGGCAAATGTATGAAATGGGGGATTCTGGGTTTGCTCTAAAATGTCTCTCAGATATTTTTTTTAATGCAAATGTGTTTGAATTCATCTTCTATTCCCTATATTTTGGTTGCTTGCATTCAAAGGACTCATGAGGACAGTCAGATTTCAAGTTAGAAAATGTTCATTTATCCCACTTTGGATGAAGCAAATTAATTAGAAAGCAAGGATGCCCACCTTTCAACATATCCTGAAATACATTATTTAGCAGATTTACTGCACTGCATTAACCTCTACTCTTGAATATATGGTAAAGATTTAATTATTCACTTCCACCCAACAGGTAACTTTGTTTCTAATCTAATCAATTTCATTTTGTCATCTTACCTATTTTGTTTGCTTGACCATTCTCAGTTTGTTGGTATCGTTGTTCTGTCATATTTTTTAAATAAACATCCTAATGATTTTACTGAAAGGGGTTCTCATTTGATAGAATTCACTAATACTTAATACGGAAATATCACACATGAAGAATTCATGCTTGGCCCTTTCAGGCTTGCCTCTCTTTGTGAAAATTTGTGGAATGGAGCATTCCATTGCCAACTTTAGATGAAACAAACAAACAAGCTCCCAAGAGCTCATGAATGGATCCCACTTCTGTTTATCAAATAAACAATAAAAAATTAGTAAGGTGTGCCCAAGATCTCATTCCATTATTAAGCGAACTGTGTCAGTACTTGCTACAGCCTGTGGGTTTTTAAATCAACCCTGTGAATTTATTCATGCCTACTCTAAGTATGTTCCACTGATTTTCACTAGAATTTACTCTCAGAAAAGTAACTTCTTTTCTTTTTTCTTTTCTTTTCTTTGCAGGCTCACCCTGCTTTATTATGTCCTAGTGAATGTAAAAGGATTTATTCTGTGTAGACATGCATAAGACTGAGCTGAATGTGTGTGGTTAAGATGCATACAGAGCCTCAATATATGGGTAGTTTGTAGAAAAGGTTTTGTAGAAGGTAGGTGATTGAGAAAGTCAATGATTACTTTTGGAGTTTTCTTTTGGAAAAATACAGATCTCACCCACTTACTGGAAGAAATCATCCTGGTATTCCATGACTCCTTGCACTATAGGAGTATTGGCAAGTTTTCATTTCCTCAATAGGGCCTTTCCTATTGACCAGATTGGCCTCAATGGGCATGACTTGGGCATTATAGCCAATCATATTTGGCTGGCATGACCTGAGCCTGCCAGGCCTCTGTGCTGAGTTCTGTAATGAACAGCATTTAGTTACTCTATGTCTACATCTAGTTTTCTTGGAGAACTGATTGGGTAAGGTGTCAAGACTGCCCCACAATTGTCTATGGTTTGGTGTTTACACAGCATTGCTAATTGAGTGTTATTTGAATCATTGCCCTGGTGGTGCTTTCAGTTGAAATTGTCCCTTCTCTTGCACTAATACCTACTGTTGTTGTTGTTGTTTTTTGTCTGTCTCTCAGATTGGTTCCTTAACAACCTACTTAACTGTGTAGTGCAAGCTCAACCTGAGTGTCACAATTACTTGCAAAGCAGAGATGTGTTAGAATTATCCAATTGCCTTCTCATTGGAAGAAGACAAAATAAAATATGAGTATGCTCCAGCATGTGGTATGGAAATTACTGGACTAGACTATTTCTTTCATCAGGAAGAATAAATGTTGCTTGTTTTGCATTTTATTTGTTTTAATGTCAAAATGTTGCAAAGCAACAAGACATTAGTGCACAATGTGATATCAGCATCAACTTGTAAATCTGCCTATCTTACATCCTTTCACAGAAATGTATACCAACCAAACCATCTTAGTATAGTTTAGGATTGTAGGGTGATTTTGAAACCTTTGTCTGTTTTTTAGGTAAAGTGTCTGAACCCTTAAATTTTGTTCTGTAACCTCTTGTAGCACATTATAATTTAATGGAATTAGATTCTGCCACTGTAAAAATGTCCTGCCAATTAATGTTTAATGAAAGGCCTGTGAGCTATCTTTTTAACAATTACTTAGCTCATTTCTGTTATGTTCAAGGGCTCTGAATTAAAGGACATCGTCTCTTCCCTATTCATTCCATTTATCGACTGTGGATCTATTAACTAAAGAGCCGATACAGGAAAATTCTAGTGAAGAAAATGGGGTGGATCAAAAACCAGGCAAAGGTCAAGGATCAAGGGTGCCTTGAGATAACCATATCTATTAATGGGTGAAGTATCTATTGCTAAACATGCCTAGTGGATTGGACATTGGAAGCACATTAAAATGGCTGGATGCACCAAATGGAAGATATTTTATAGGATGATTACCTTTTAGTCTGTAGTGTTGGAACAGCAGAGTGACAATCGGACATCTAACCATTTCCTATCTCTCACAATAGGGTTTTAATGGCAGCAAAAGCTGCTTAAATCATAGTCAAGGCAAGAAATCTAGGATTTAACTTTTCAAATAAGGTGTCAGGTTGAATACTAGCAGTTCCAAGTTTGAGAGAGAGAAATTGTAGAAGTGTATTGTACCTAAATGCAATATTTGTCCACCTAGAATGGCTGTTAATAAGGGTAATCACAACTGCATCTCATGTACAGAGTACAACTGCAAAGATATACTCATCTTATGTGAAGGGTATAGTGCTTTATGACTGCCAGCTCAACCCACCACTTTGTGGAGTTGACTTGGTGCACCAAAGGTCTACTAGCAACAACACTATGTGTACCTTTCATGATTCCCTCTCTGCTGATACTGTGAACCAAAGGTTTCGTACTTTTTACCAGGTTGCCATAATGATAGGTAGAATGCTGCAGTACTGGTCTGCAAAACCTTGCATCAAAACCCTCTCTTATTTTTCCTTAAACTGTTTCCACTGATGTCTTCCTAAGTATTAAAAACCAAATGTTACACTGAGCATTTCCCATGTAGACATGTTCCTTTTTTTTTTTTGGTATATAATTTTTATTAAGGATTTTGATTACAGTAGTTAAAACTAATTCAATCTAAACTTAAAGAAAGAAAAGAGAATAGAAAGAATATAATAAAGAAAAAGAAAAGAAATATATAAATGACTTCCAACTTTCATTACAAGTATAGGCAAATTTAGTAACTCTTCACCCCCATAAAGTTACAAACAAATATCTCTTCATCTCATGTCCCATCCCTTATTTAAAAGAAAATCCATAAAACATCAACTTTTCAATCCTGGTGTTAGCAAAAACTCCGCAAAGGGTTGCCAGAATTTTGCAAAAAAAAAAAAAAAAAGACTTATTTTAACGATGGCTGGTGTGGGTCTTCCAGGCTGTGTGGCCGTGTTCTGGAAGTTTTGTTTCCTAACATTTCGCCAGCATCTGTGACCGGCATCTTCAGAGGGCAGGAGCACAGACAGGAGCAGTTACTTATTTTAACCTAGATCAACTAAATCAACTTTATATTCTTTCCTTTTACTTCTAGCAGTCTTAATCTTTAGTTCATTCAAATATTGTTGGAGGATTTGATTTCTATTCCATTCTTCTTTATCCCATTTCATTTAACAATCCTCTTTTGTAGATCCAATAAGAAAACATTTTCCAGGTCATTCTCTTGGTTTGTCATTTGTATTTCCCCTTTAATTTTTAAAACTTCAGCCAGTTCCTTTTGTATATACAATAAAGCATCCTTTTCCAAATATTATCTTGGCCTGTCGTTTGTAGTTCCACTTTTAGTACTTTCCATGTCTTGACAGACTAAATTTGCTCCACGTGTTCATAATGTAATGTCTGAACTTTAGTTTTCGAAATGGTGAATCTCCCTCTCACACACATATAAACACACATGAGTGAAATTGTGGAATAGTGGCCTACTCAGCAATCATTAAGCCAATGACTGTAGGTGAAGTCTAATGATGAAGTAGATATTTGAAATAATTTGTGAATTATTAGTCTGATTTCAGTCAAGCACTTGTAGGATCCATTCAGACAAACAGGGGCTGTCTAAATAAACCTGGTACTGAAAGTGGTATCTGATGAAGGCTTTAACTCCAATAATGATCTCATTAAGGGAAAAATTATTGACATCTAAAGAGATGATCCCCCCACATGGAGAGAGGTAGTATTTCTTGCTAGTCCTTTCCTCATTTTTTGTATAGTTCTGGATAGGCACACATTTGATTTCCCAATCAATTCAAGTACAGTTTCTTTTATTTTTCCTCTTTGTGGTCTGTCTCTCAAAGAATGTTCAGCTCAAATCTCTGACACAAGACAATGCTGCAAAAAATCAGGATGAGAGAAAAATATTTCATCATGTGTATAGAAAGAAAAAGATAGGTGCAAAGAATTTAGTTCAAGAGAACAAGGCTTGGCTAAGATTAAAATAGGCAGGAAAAATGCAGAGAGATTTTGATGACAATAAAAAATGTTTTGGAAGTAGTTGAAGAGGACTGAACAAAGAGCATAAAGAACAGAATTAAAAATAAAAGAGATGAGAGACAAAACTGAAGTGTGGAACTGCTAGATGAAGTATTTTAGGGTTGATAGTGATATGCTAAAGAGTGGAATTTCAACAAAGGCTATAAATATTAGTATCCAAGAAAAAAAAAGTATGTAAAAGATGAAATAAATACTGTGAGAAAATGGTAAAGCTTCATGTGTAGATGGTGTAATTGATGAAATTGATGAAATATTAAAATATGGGTGTAGCTTGCATATGGAATGGCTAAATGACTTGCTTAACTTGTGTATAAAGACGGATGACTGGAAGAATATGGCTATTGTTCTGATAAACAAAGGGAAAGGTTGCAAGAATGAATACAAATATGACAGGGGATTAGTTTGTTAAGTGTGCCTGGGAAGATGTTTGGAAGAATTTGTCAGAAAGGATACAAGAGGTGACACTGAGTAAAAAGTGCAGTGGGGGTGTTCAGACCAGATTTTTGCTGTTTAGCAGAACATTTCTATGCTAGAATGTTAGAGATATGTCCAGATCTATAATGAACACTTCACTGGTTTATCCAGATTAGCATTTGGGAGACTTTACCTGTACTGTAAGGGTATTGCTCATTTTTGTTTTCCTAACAAATTCTCTGAAATCATTTGAAGAGAGGACTACAATTTTTGGCACAAGTAAGTGAAGACCTCTCAAACTTGTTTTCACTTAGTTTCTCTCTGTCTTTGATGATAAATTTGTTCTGGCATCCTTTTCATATTGTTTTATGAATCCCTGAAACATTTGCATGAACCTTTGCTCATGCAGTTTTGCAAACACATTTTATAGTCAGGGGTCCAAATGCAGATACTTTTTGTTTCATATACCATTATTTATTTGGAGATTTCTACTCTGCTTTTTCATCACTGAACTGGTACTTAACATGTCATCTAGAAACAACGTTTAAAAATACAGTTTGAGAATTGTTTTAATATTAAAATGCATGTTAAATATTTTACAAATAAATATAAATAAGAACAGCAGAAATACTAATCACCTAATAGACACACTTTGTTTGGGTTTTTCCTTCTGTGGACACTTTCTAACTACATTTTTTCCATTTCTACTGTGCATTTTATGTATGCTGTAGGACACAGAGAAGCCAGAAGATATGTTACAAGACAACTGGCAGTAGATCAAATACATTCTTATATTAAACCCATCTACATAATTCCTGGTTAGGACTTTCCACTTTTTAATATTAACAATCATATTGAGGATCACCCGAGGGTTGGTTGTCAGTCTGAGAGGCAGAGGTAAGCAGCAGGAACCAGGCAACTACATGATCCAGATGAGAATAGATTATGTTCCAGAGGTGGCAGGCAAAGGTCAAAAGTTCCTTCTTCAAGATAGGAAGCAATCACATTCCAGAAGCATCAAATTAGAGGCTAGAGAAACAATATTCATCAGCTAGAAGAGGAATGGAAGAAATCAGCTTCATAAAAGGCACTGCTAAGGTCAAAGGCAGGCCCAGATGCTGAACAGCAAGGCCATCAGGACTTTCTACCACCTCTAGATTAGCTCCACATCCCTGTAATCCCACACCAGCATTTCTGTTGGGCAGCTGAGCCAATTTACTTCTAGCTCTTATGCAGCACAAGAAGAATGACTGGAAAGGTGGCTTTGCTTTGGGGATGCTGGAGCCTGGGGCTGAGCAGTTTTCCCTCTCACCTCTCTCCACCTCCTGGTTCCCATTAGGCAGCTCTTCCCCCTCCCCACAGAATGCAAGCCCTCTAGTACTATGCCATCCCTTTATTACTCTTTCAAAATGAACATTGGGTTGATTTTTTTTTAAGTCGCTGGACAAAAACTAGAATATGAGCTAAGTACAAAACCAGGACTTGGATGTCGATTTTTGTGTGTTCCATCTGGAAGGTACATAGGTCAGTCCATCTGGTATTCTCAGTGTTTTAAGGTGGGCTTCTGGGAGGACAATCACAGGTTGATTTGAAAAGATCTTTTAAGACATGTGACCTGAAAATAATGGTAAAAGTCCCCAAGGTAATGAAGCTAGAGTTTTCCAGGCTCTGGTACACATGGATTGGCTACAGAGGTCAGCTGATAGCAGAGTCAGTCAAGTAAGAGGGATAGTAATGCATCTTAGATTCAGCTTGTCATTAAGAAAGTTACAGAAGGTGAGGCCCTAAGGCTTGATTGCTGGGCCCTGTTGTTTCTGGCCATACCTGGTGCCTTATATGCAACTTTAGGGCAAGGAATGGACCTTGTGGTCCACATTACTGAAAAACTTTTTTTTTTAAAATAATAAATGTTTACATACCTGCAAGGAAAACAAAAACTTCAGGTATTCAAAGGGCATATTGATTTCCTGCTTATATCATATATCCCACTTATATCAATTCAGATCTACCAAGAATTACAAATATGTAAAATGATTCAGTGACACAATGGACTGAATGGCTGAATTTTGCCTTTGTGGAATCTGTGAATTTTTGTGTGTGTGCGCGGGTTGGTGTTTTATTTTATGAAAACAACATAACCTCAGAAATTGTTGTGTCATACTATTCCCTTTAGACATATAAATATCTGTGAAACTGAGCTTTAGTTTTCTAAGTTGTTGAAAGGGTCTTACTTAGAAATTTATTTAAGTGCACTTCAACTTCTTTGCAAAGTAACAGATTACATTTTGATTTGAAAATGTTTTCATTTTTTTTTAATTTGGCCAAACACAATATTCATTGTAAATATTCCCTCCTCCTCCTCCTCCTCCTCTTTCTCTTGCTCTTCCCTTTACTGTTTTTCTTCAGCTTGGCAGTCACATAGTCTTCCTTTATTGGCACAGTGCTTAATATTAGTTTTGTTTGTTCTGATCATAAGCCTTAGTTCTAAAATCACTAACTT
Organism: Python bivittatus; assembly: GCF_059951505.1. Lineage (NCBI taxonomy): Eukaryota > Metazoa > Chordata > Lepidosauria > Squamata > Pythonidae > Python > Python bivittatus. Next base: position 61,159,523 of record NW_028277030.1, on the reverse strand, counting down.
TAATCCCACTGACACCAACAAGGTTGTCAGGAACTGTGGTCTTCCACAGCTGCACAGAGGATCAACTTGATCCCTGCAAAATATTCAACCAACAGGCTAAGGGCAAGAGACTCTAGATTTTGTATTATAAGTCACCTGGTGGTACCAGATTGCCTATTCCACACATAGATCTTTAAATCAAATGAATAGGCACAAACACGGGCCTTACCTTTAGTTGTGTCTGTAGAGCCAGATCATTTGTACATCCATCCTAGTTTTCTTCTTGCTTCATTGTTGCTTTTTTGAGAGGCTTGCAGTAAGTCCTTTCTCAGCAGATCAGTGATGATGAAGTTGGCACGTTGAAACAAAACAACGTTTCCTATTTCTCTGCCAGGAAACAATTCTGCTAGATATGGCCTTAATACAAATAATGGCATGTTGAATTTGCATATCGCACATATGCACTTCACCCTTTTTCAAAGAATCTTTGAATGTTTTATACTAAACTATCTGATTTCATTCCAGTCACTTTAGTCAAGTGAGGAAGGATAGACCAAGATATTCTTCACTAGTTTACACATGTCATCCATCCATTACTCACTGTTTTGTAGCAAAGAATTGGATCCACTATCCCACCTTGCAAATAATGGATTATATCAAGTCCTCCATGTAAGCACATGGAGGCTTATTTGCTACAAATGCATGACTCATGGTTTTCTGTTTATACATTCTTCATATATACCCTGAAAGTATCCAAAGCTCAGCGTAGCATTGGGCTATAATGTGAACTTCAGGAATTTGAACACAACCTTTTTCAGTCCAAGATCAATGGTATATCTAGTAGTCCATAATGGTGCAATGTTACAGATAATCTTGCATGAAGAACTTTTCTGGATTGTTTTTGTAGCATAGAACCCTACTGGGGTTTGCAGTCATAATGGCATGAGGCAGTATAACTACAGTATGTTTGGTAATTGGAATTGGCTGTCAGTTTTCAAATCAAATGTAATATTTTTGGCTACTCTCAAGCATGCTTGCTTAGGATGAGAGGAGGGTCCAGTGAGACAAAGGGGGCTCATTTCCAAGTACATGCAATTAGGACTGTAGCCATAGTTTCTTTGTTATTTCATGTTATCTCCAGCTGTGAAACAATGTTTTGGCATTCATTGTCATTTTATAGGATTCCATTGTAATTCTATTTTAATAAAAGCCACTTGTAGCATAGTGTTGACAATTACATCTATTTTTTTTTCTTTGAAATGTGACAGCCAGCAATATAACTTAGCGGTCCTACATAAACTTTGTAAAGTGCAGCTGAAAACTAACTACAGCAAAAATACTTGTAACTCAGTTTGGTCCATGAATGGCAATGAGTGAGGAAGTCCTCTTCTTTTTAAAAGACAGTTTAGAATAACCCGATATATCTCCATTGATGCCATGAGATATTTCCCTTCCCTTGTCCAACTCTTCATTTCAGTGCCAGTGCCTTCAATTAATAATCTTATTCTTGAAAGAATATGCCTACATTCCCACAGTGGGATTGGCAATTTTTTTTCATCAGTACTGCCAAATTAGTCCAAATCAAAGTCCAATTAAATATGCTTATTTTCATAACATTTTCTAACCTTGAGGATCTGTACTCAGTGCTGGCCCAGGATAATTTACTGCCCAAAATGGATCTTAGAGTCCTGATGCACAAGAATGTCTTGGAGATGGAGTTCTCCCGCTGGAGAGCAAAAGCATTCAAATGTAAGAAAGTGTGAACCTATATTCAGCTGAAACTGAAAGTAGGACAAGGACCACTGAACTGAAATTAAGTGGTGGAACAGTCAGCCTAGAACAGTGGTGCATTCCCCTTCACTAGAGTTGTCAAATGGGGTTAGATGGCCATTTATCTTGGAGAATTGAGTGGATTCCTGCATTAAGCAGAAGGTTGGACTAGAAGCTCTATAAAGAGCCAGTTCATTCATACTATGATTGTATGATAATTGACATCCATTACTCATTCGTGTTCAGCTCTATTGCCTACAAAGAGCAAACAGGATTGCATGCCATTTGATGAGGAAATCTCTATAACAACATTCCAGACAGAGCCGTGTTAATTTATAGAAGGAAAATTACTAGATACATTCAGGATTAGATCACATTCCATCTTTAAAGAGCTAAGGTTTTAGACCTGCATCTTTTCCTTTCAGATCAAACATTTCTTGAGAAAAAACAACAAAAGGAAACTGTTAACTTTTATATTGCAATTTTGACATGATCTTGTATAATCAGGGTGGAAGAGATGTGGAATACAAAGTGAATAATTTGCCTAGGACATAAAATATCTCAAAGGATGCTTTCTTGGTTCTTTTACTTTCTTTCTCAAGAAAATCAGTTTCTCCAAAGCGAGGGGTACGGGGGAAGACCCTGGCATTTTCTACAAAAACAGGGGGGAAAAAGAAGAAAAAAATGGCTTCTGCTTTATGAAAATCAAAGTACTAGAATATTTCAGTATGGCTACTTTAAGTCAAGCCTGAACATTTTGTGATCCACAAAGCAGAAAACATCTATAATCAGACCACTGACGAACCAGGGTTTGCTGTTTGTCTGGTCTTGCAAATAAATATATGAATAAATAGATGAGGGTGGCCTTTCATTAGTCAAGTTGGGCAAGCGAACTTTAACCATGCAGACATCCATACCTTAATTAGATCAAACTCATTATTGAAAGGGATGCAGTTCTTAGGGAGGACCTGACATGTAAATTGCCATTCTATCTAGACAGTCTCCACTGAACTCTATGGTTTTAGAAAGGGCAATCTCTTCTACTCCCCTTACACTGTTCACAAGGAATACCTGTGTTCCCTTTCTTCCCAAAGAGATAATGTATCTGACATATACCATCCTCTCTGGAATATTGCAAGGAAAGGTCAGTGCTTTAGCCAGGAGAAATATTTTTGTTCCTCTATATAGTGTATTTTTTTAAAAAATGAGCAAGGATCAAAACTGACAGGAATCCCCCTTGGAATCATGCAGAATAATTGGTGGTTTGCTTTCCTATTATTCTTGTCAATAGAAAAAGTAGTACAATAGGTGTAATTTCATGGCTCAAAATGGTACATGTTTTCCAAGGTGAGAGACATACTCTAGCATTGCTATTGATAGTGCTCTCTGGTACGTGAATTTAAAACCTCTGATATTCAGAAGGGTTCAAAGGGACATGGCAGGGGACAGGATGGGAAGCACTGAGTATCCTACAAGCTTTTTTGTTTTTGTTTTTAGCTTGTAAACTATAGGAAGGATTCCTCCTCACCTAAGAACAGGGAATATAGACTGATAATCAACTGCAGTCAGGTCATTCTGAACAAACAATATATTTGCTCTGTGGATGAGCTAACATCACTAATAATCTAGTAGTCCTGCTATGATGGAATTGCCAAGCTCATGGAGAGGACAAATAGTCCATAGCTTTCAGCATATAAACTTCTCATTTGCAAAGGAATTTTCAGGTTTTAAACCCATGCATAGTACTGGTATATGCAGACAGATCAAGTGGGCATTGGAGAAAAATGAACAGGGCTGTATTTGACTCAGAAAGATCACTCAGTACTACAAATTGATAATCTGTGGCATCAAGGAATGCCACGAATGGCCTGGGGTGTGATAGTGAAATAGAAACCACTCTGCATCAAATCACTATGAATATTATTATTACACCAATAAAGAATCCTATGGAACTCAAGATAGCCATCTTAAATGACTATTGATAAAAAGGGATACATGAAACAGAAATGTAGAAAATACAGTTATCACAATTTCTTGTGGTATGAAAGACTGGGAATTGTAGATCTGCTAGATTAGGACAGAGGTAGGCAATTTGGCACCATCTAAATGGTTTGGAATGCAGTTGGAATGCATTTGCTATAAACTCCAACCAGCATGGTCAATGATTAAGAATTTGGGGAGTTTTAGTCCAAAACACTAGAAGGTACTACGTTGCTTAGTCTTCATCTAAGAAATGTAGCAGAGAAGTAAATGTTACAAAATTATAGTTCACTAAATTTCTTCAAATTAACTAAAAATATAAGAAGTTTACATTTTTTAAAAACGTCCTTCAGTACTTCATAAGTTAAAGGTGAAACAACCAGACTTGCCATGCAGCAAGGGGAAGTAACCTGCTTTCAGCACAACTGAGAGAAGATTAATGTGTAGGTGTGTGTATGTGTGGGTGTGGGTGGGTGTGTGCAGAGGCAACTCAAGGGTATATGATGCCCCTAGGCCACATTGATGGCGCCACCTCCCACCAACATGAAGATTTGAATTTTAAGAATGATTTGGAAAAAGGGGGTAATGGCACCCCCTAATCTTTGGCATACCAGGCCAGTGCTTACTTGGTCTTAGCCTAAAACCAGCTCTGTGTTGTGTAGTACATGTGTATTCTAGCCTGAGTCAATCCACTAGAGGAGTAAGGCCTCTTCATTGAAGGTTATGGACTGTCCAGTGTAAGTTGATAGTTCAATGTCACTTCTTTGCAGCTAAAATTATGAGAACTTTATGTTTCGAAGATTTATAGGACAAAAAGAATCACAGCACTATCAGTAGATTTTCAGGTTTTTTTTTTTTTTTGCTTGATAATACCATTTCCTCAAATATCTCCAAATGATGGCACTCTGGTGCACTTTTACTAACTCTGTCTATCATCTATCTATCTATCTATCTATCTATCTATCTATCTATCTATCTATCTATCTATCTATCTATCTATCTATCATCTTCTATCTATCATCTCATCATCTCCTGCTTAATTATCAGCCCCTGCTTCCATTTCTTTTTTCTTTCTCAGCTTAACAGTGAGCTTACTATTCATACTTCAGGCCTCTTAAGCTTTTAACCTTCTCATTGGGGTCGCTTGTGCCTGTGCATTCAGTATTTTGTTTTCAGGATCAATCATTCCCCTTTTTTTACTTTTTTTTTTTTTTTTGGAGGGGTGATTTTATGCCATGATGTTTTCCCTGAGTTTATTAAAATCTGTTTTCCTACAGATACACGATTGACTTCTCTCAGCATTTCCTCATTTAATTACTTTGAATCACAACACAATGTGGTCATATTCCTCCAAGGTACCTCATATCTTCAGTCCATCAACCAGTTACTCTCATTGGTTAGGATTAAGTCTAGGAGAGTTGATCCTTTCCTTGTTTCTATTGTCAGCAAGGGAGTTCAGAAATATATTGGACCTCCCACTCTGGGAGTTTGGGATAGCTTGCCAAGAGCATTAGGTATAAATAAATTTTAAAATATCTGAGGTATTTTTCAGCAAATATTAGGGTAGTTCAGATCTCCATTACCAATGTATTCCATGCTCTAGGGATTTTGGTAAATTGATTAAAAAACACCACCCCATCCTTTGCCTGTGTAGGTGGCTTGCAGTAGTTTCTATAAATAGCATCACCTATGTTCTTACTCTTTTTAATCTTAGCCATACGCTTTCAGTAGGGCTTCCTTATTCAGAGTTATGCATTTCTTCTCAGGCATATAATTTCTTCACATACAAAGCCAGTGTGCCACCCTTTGGACTGGGGCTATTTTTTTGAAGAAATAATATCCTCAAGTTTGTCAAGTCCTTTGGGCTGGCAAACTCAAGAAACAAGAACCACTTGGATTTCCGGAATGATATTTATTGCTGGTTGGGTAATGTAATCTTGAAAGACTGCCAGAGCAATTCTCCAGATCAACTTATGCCTGGTGTAATTAAGGCAGAATTACAACCAGTCTCTTTGTCATGCTTCCCCCCTCCTTTGGATGAAGGAATCTTTTCTGTATTGGCCCTTCTCCCTCCCTCGCGTTCCCAAGGTCTGTTAGACATTCCATCATGGAGTTCTACATTCCAATCATGATTACTACCAAGTTTTTATGAAATGACCTATCAGGCCATTTTTACTTTCCTGTGTTAGGAGTTCTAGCTTCTCCTGTTTGTTACTCATATTCTTTGTGCATTGCTGTACAGGCACTGGAGACTGAGAATGTCACTGTTTACTGATATCCTTATTGCTGCATGTTGAGGATTTCTGAGTACCTTTTTTGGTTTTCATCTCCATTACTGAATGCAGCCATGTTCCCTATTGCCAGGACTTTTAATCTGAATTAGTGCCTTGCCTTCCTCCGTCTTCCAGTTTAATGTAAGGCTCTCTTGATAAGGTTTGCAAGGCTCTTGCCAAACACATTTCCCCCTGGCCTTATGAGATGCAGCCCATCTTTCCTCCCTTATACTGGTGTTGATGGCTGTAGAAATCCAAATTTACCAGCCATCTGATAAAGTCTGAATCGATGCAGGACTTTGAAGTACCCAAAGCATCCAGAGAAGTAGACTTCAAAATCAAGCTGATCATATAGCTTTTCCCAATTCCATGGGGAATTGAGACATTTGTCTTATTACTTACATGTTCTGCACATCTTTCGTATCCTGTTATGTAAATGACCCAGAATCCACAATCTAAAAGGGAATAAGGAATATCCACAATCCTTCCTTCAGCTTCTTTCCCCTCAGCTCTTTCTTTTTCCTTACACCACCCTCTTTGCCACCACTATAGCAATCCAACCCTTTGTCCTTTCTTTTCCTGCTTCAGCTTCTCCATCCACTGTGATAGAAAGAATCCAAGTGTCTTGAGCCATCACTGAGGGAGAATCCAACCAAAGCAAAAACACTGTGCAGTTCTTTAATGTGGATGACATGTGAGATGGAAGAACAGAAAATCCAAAGGGGCAAAAAGTTGTTCTTCATGGATGTGACTCAACTAATTAAAGAGAAATTGCCTCCTGCAGAAAGAAGTGGGTTTGACTCTGCTCCTCAACTGTACATAGGGTTCATTGGTAGAGGCCATATTCTTTTTATTTGTGGTTTTGATCATGTAGGAGTAATAAGGGATTACACAGCCGTGGCATATCCAATATCAGAAAAGCCTCTTTCTCTTCTTTTTTTTCCTCTTGTCCTATTCGAACCTTGCCTGCTTGCACAATTCGCTGCAGTTTTAAAAAGTGTCTTTAATCTCATGGACAATCAGACAGCTGTATTTTCTTTCTCATTCAATCAGTGCAGTTTCCTACACTCATAGGCTGCAGCTTTCTTTGGTGTGGTGATGAAAGCCATAACAGCAGATTTCCAAAGCCCAGTTGGCCGATGTCTCATTTGTTATGAAAGTGCATGTATCCTTATTAAAAAGAATGAAGATTGGAGAAGGATGTGATGATTACACACACACATCCTCACAGCCTCATGGATTGGACTAAAAATCCATCCAGACAAATTCCTTCTTCTTCAAATAGCCAATCAAATACATCTGAAGGTTGGACAGAGAAGGGATCTACCAAAGAAATTCTGGTCCTGAACATGGAGGTTCTAAGAAGTAAGCCATTAAGCTTAATAGCTTTTCCCCATGATTCTGCCTCAGCCCTTTTTAAAGGCCATCTCAAGTGATGGCAACAACCACCTGTACTGTCTTGCAGCAGTAAATGCCCCATCAGTTATGTATGTTGTAAAGTGCTGCTAATCCCTTTATCTTCCAGAATCAGTTATGAAACTATTTTCCTTGGTGACTTTATGGAGGCCATATCTTCAATATGCCTGCAAACAATTGTCTTCTACTATCTTGGCAACCTACCTGTGTCACTGTATTTATTAACATTCCAACCAACCATGATTGTCCCCTTTTCACACTCCAGTTTGGGCATCTCAGACAATTTACGAACTGTCCCAGAAAATAGGGCCATCCAGAACCACAAAGAAAGAGGGCAGGTTTGATCATTTGTCACAGTTCCTCCCCCTATTGCCTAGGAATACATGCTTGAAAGTCTCAATGTGATAATCTTCTGGATTTCCTCATTTTTAACTCCATGTAAAATAGCATGCTGGAGTTGGTATGTGAACTGTTTCTTTGCAAAAACATCTGTTCATCTTTGCCAAACAATTCAACTTGATTGAAGAGAGAAGAGTGAGAAAGAGTCTAATGAGAAATGTGCACAAGGACAACAGAAAGAAACAGAAAAGGACTGAGATCTGTTTTTTTCCAAAATGCATTTTGGTGAATTTATATAGTGCTTTAGCATACCATATATATCAAAACTTATGATTTATATTACTATTTGCTTAGCTTCTGACTAATACAATTTTTGCTCTGGCGTTTTGGGCTTCCTACCCAACTTCATCCCCCTCAAGTTCTGCTGTGCTGCTTCATTGTGATGAATCATGTTCCTGAGAAAGAGAAGCAAATGATACCAGCAGTGTATGCCACAAGTATATAATCCCGCAAGGTCACCCAAGGCAGGAATGCTCCAGCTGCCCACCAAAGCCAGCGGGCACCTACATCAGGTGGCAGCAGTGTGGAAGATGCTGGAGCCAGATGATGACTTCTGGCAAAAGTAAACCACTCCTGTACTTTACCAAGAAAACCACATAGATAGAAAGTATAAAGTGATGGACAATAAAGTGCCGGATAATGAGTGTCTCAGGTTGGATGGGGTCAACGTGCTATTGAGGAAATGCTGAGGAATTATTATTATTATTATTATTATTATTATTATTATTATTATTTGTTTTTATATTGTATTTTAATTGATTTTATCTCTGCTGCAAACCACCCAGAGTAATTTCAACGAGATGGGCGGTGACAAATTTGATAGATAGATAGATAGATAGATAGATAGATAGATAGATAGATAGATAGATAGATAGATAATTCAAAGTACTAATGGCCTTTATGATGTGACTGGATTAAAGCCTTTGGGGTATCTAGGGGCTGATGCTGCCAAGCAGAAAAAGAAAATCCAAAGCTGAAAAGTTACAGAATTACAGTGGGAATATGGAATGGAAGAAGCAGGAACATGGGAAAACTCGACACAGCGAAAGCTGAAATGCATCAGCTACATATCGACATTTTTAGGCATCAGAAATGGACACTTTCAGGACATGAAAAACAAAAAAGGAACAGCACCGGTTTCATAGTCAGGAAGGATACAGCAAGCACAGTACATGGATGTGATGCAGTTACTGATTTAATAATATCAATTAGACTTCATGGACAACTCTTTAATATGAGAACTATTGAAGTTTATGCTCCAGGCACTGATGCAGAACAAGAGGAAGATGGTGAGTTTTATGGCCAAATTCAATCTGAAATAGAAGCAGGTGGTTGATTTATTAATTTCTGCAATCCAGTGCTTTCTTCATTGCTAACACAATCTTCCAACAATTAAATTACCCCTCTATACATGGACATTACTAGATGAAGTACACACAAATCAGATTGATTGTATTATTGATGCAAGAAGGTGAAAGAGATCAGTTATAACAGCAAGGATGTGGCCAGAGGCTGACTGTGGAACAGATCACAAACTGCTCATGTGCAAATTTCAAGTCAAGCTAAATTAGAAAAACTAAGTCAACCAGTTTCCATTATATTATCTTGAACATATGCCCATCATTTTAAGAAGAATATGAAGAATCACTTTGAAATTCTGAATCTCATTGATAGGGAGCTAGAAGAATACTAGAAGATTAATTTAGCCCTCCAGCCATTGTCAAGTTGGAAGGCTACAGGAACTGATGAAATATCTGCAGAAACACAACAAGCAACAGAAGGAACATCAGAAAAGCTTCTAACCAAACTATGGCAGCAAATCTGAGAGTGACAGATTGAAAAACATCAGTCTACAATGCCAAAGAAAGGAGGCTTGGAGTATGCAAACTATCACACAATATCCTTAATTTCACATACTTGCAAAATAATGCTTAGGATCATCCAACACAGATTAGAGCCCTATATAGAAAAGGAGATGGCAGATTGTCAAATTGGTTTTTGAAAAGGCTGAGGAACAAGAAACATGATTGCTGATGCATGCTTTGTAATTGAGAATGCCAAAAAAAAAAAAAAAAAAATACCAGAAAGAAGTCAATAGAGCTAACTGATGGTAGAAAGGCCCTTAATGTGTCAACCATGTGAAGCTGGGAAATGTGCTTAGGAAAAAGGGAATCCCAGAATATCTCATTGTCATCATGCAAATTAGGAAGCCACAGTCCAGATGGAACATGGCAATACAGACTGGCTCCAGATTGGCAAAGAAGTGAGACAAGGCTGCATCCTTATTTATTCAACCTATATGCTGGATATGTATTGAGGGAAGCTGGATTGGAAGAAGATGAGCATGGTTTTTAAAATGGGAGGAAGAAACATCAACAACTGCTGCTATGCTGATGACATTTCTCTGAAAGGTGAAAACACACACGATCTGGAAGCTCTAGTAATAAAAATCAAGGAGCACAGCAAAAAAAATGGGACTACACTTAAATATAAAGGCCAAACTAATGACAACAGGTATACCAACCAGCCTTAAAGTTGACAGTGAAGATATCGGAGTGGTGTATAGCTTCTGCCTTTTACAATTAAGTATTAATAGTAAAGGAACAGTAGTCAAGAAATATGCTGCAGACTAGCACTTGGTGGAATAGCCATGAAGGCCTTGGAATAGACATTTAGATGCCATGATGTGTTTATACTGTACAGGCAATGGTTTTTCCACCCACACTGTGGAAGTGAAAGTTGGACTTTGAAGAGATAGTATGTTTCTGAACTTTGGTGTTGAAGAAGACTCTTGAAAATACCATGGGCAGTCAAGAAACAAAACCAAACAAAAATGAGTTATAGAACAAATCAACCCAATCCTCACCTGAGCACAAATGATCAGACTCAAATTATCATATTACAGACACATTATGGAAAGGCCTAGCGTTATAGACTCCTTGATGCCTGGGGGAATAGCAGGTCTTTGTGGCCTTTTGAAAGGCCAATAGAGAAGGGGCTGTTCATATTTCAGGGGGCAGGCTGTTCCACAGAGCAGGCACAATAACAGAGAGGGCATGCTTCCAGGGACCTGCTAAATGACATTATTTTATAAATGGTACCCAGAGCATTACCACTCTGCCAGATCTGCTGGGGTGTTCAGAAACCTTTGGGGAGAGGCAGTCCTTTAAACTGATATGCTAATATCCTCTTATCACAGCTTTTGAGATTGGGCTCAACAGCACTATCTGCATAGCCAGAGGTTCACTTCCAGGATCTGTCTTTCTCTTCTGGTTGTTTAACCTTCACCTCTTTTCTTGAAATCTACTACTTATTATTCTCTACTCCCTTTTCAGTAGTTGTTTAGCCACTTTGCCTTAAATCATGTACATCATCCAGAAATCAGAAATAGGTTCATACAGTGCAGTAGTGAAGAAAGTTTTATATGCACAACACTTTTGTGGCCACAAAGAAGCCTTTAGGACATCTATGTAATGATCTAGGAGCTCAGACAAGGGAATAAGTAAGAAGTCCCTGAAATGCAGTAAGGATGGCTTACCACCTTTTAAAATAAATGAAATAATATACTGTAATTGCCTTTTAATACTCTAAATATCCGGAGTTTGAAATGATCAAACTGCAGTGTTGGAAAGTCTATCCTCAAAAGAGCTTGGCATGAGCTGAAGTCTACACGAGGCTTCAGATGGGCTGACTTTTCTAGCAATAATGCTGCATCAAAAGCATAGTTGGCATACCATGCTAGAATACCAGAATAGGTAGGATGATCGGTAGGATGATCTGGAAGGCAAGCGGTATCTGTGATGTTTCAATATTGTTTATCTAGGCCTTTAAAGAATGGAAGGAATTTTATCAGCATCTTAGTAGATCTTTAACACAAATCTGAGATACCTGGGGGTGCTCTTCTGAGCTAAGGAATTTACATTTAAGCTATGGTTTTTACCAACTGGTTGTTGACCTCAGTTGTGGCCCTTCTGAACAAAATAATGTTTGTTGACTTTGCAAGAATAAGCCTGCCTATGCAAAAATGTCAGTAATTTAGGTTGCTTCACATTGATTCTCAAGGCCATTTGAAACTACAAAATAATTAAGGGATTTTAGCTCAGACCTTATCTTAAAGACATGAGCATTCTTGTTTTATTCTCGTTATTCAAACAGTGAAGCAGTGCTAATAAATAAACAGTATGACCACAATCTCTCTTTCTCCCTATGTGTGCGTTTTGATTCCACACATAGATTGGCTCAATTGAGATGTCATATTTCTATTCCAGTGTCCTTCCCTCACGTGATCACTTTCTTAAAAGAAGTCATGATGTATTAAACCACAATTAAAGTGTAATTTATTATATTGTCCAAATTGGAAACTTGTGGGAATGTTCTGTATAAACTAAAATTTGAAATCAGACTCAAACTGTGGGTATTTCAAATGCCATTGTTGGAGGCAAGAAAACGTTCTCGACCTGGGAATAAGGCTTTCAGAAAGGTTCAAAGTCATGCTTAGATATATTAAAATGTGCATTTTAGCATACTGGGTTGCACTGAAGATGCAATGCATGTTATGACTAGATGTAATGGGTTTTGTTTAAAAGCAATAGCTATAATATATATTAAATTATAAAACATAACATCGGCAAAGTTATCAACACACAATCACATTGTATTTTTAAGCCAAGGGATTTATGTCTTTGGCATATGTTTATAAAATGTGTTTATTTAATTGTTCTTAAATCTCAAAAAGTATTCTATAAAGCCTGAAATTCAAGAAATTAACCAATGTATAGAGTCATGGGCAGGCCAACCTCTGAAAGCATTTCAATACTGGAGGCACCAGTGAATAACAGTCCCCTGCTTGCAACTGATTTGCAAAGGGGACAAAAAGGCAGAGAACTGTTTATATTTCTTCTTCCTTTCCTAGCCATTAAAAATGCCTATTTCTTTTCTACTCCATACAGTCAAAGGGACTGAGTTTCAATCATCTGAATACTTGAGCTAAATTTTCACTGAGTGAGGGCTGTGAGGGAAGATGACAAGTTTGAATTCACAGCTTCCCAGGCCAACTCATGACACACCAGCAGACCTCTCTTTTATCCCCTCTACTGAGGAATAAGTTGCAGCAATAGGAAGCGGGGGATTATGGATCTTGATGTGATAGGGAATGGGGTATCAGTCTTGGATTTCTCTCTCTCAGATCAAATCTCTCTCTGTCTCTCTCTGACCTCAGAAGGATCAATTAATCTATCCTACGCTGTTCTGCTGCTATAAGAGTGTGGTCAGTTTACACTGATTAAACACAAATATGCAATATGAATTTTAAAAAAGGTTGGAACTGGAGCTCTTTGAAAGAATTTTTGCATTATATTTAATTTATGTCTATTCACATGTTGATATTGTGATGGTTTTTAAAACTAATGAATGTTTTGTTTGTGGTACTGATACAGGAAGAGCTTCATTAAATCTTTCCCCGGTGCTATTTTATTGACATTCTGTAATGTATATAGATCTGTAATTGTGTTAATTATAATTATAATCAGTTCCAAGAGCTGCTTTACAAGAATACTGTTGATCTGCTAATGCACTCATCTTCATCCCCTTGGACACAGTCCAGAGAACCTTCAAGAAGATTCTCACTTTCAGAAGCAGCTTTTCAATGTGGTTCAGAGAAGCTGTTGTAGAAAAGTGATGGTTTTTAATGGACTGTGTATTGTTTGTAATATTATGAGCTGCCTAGTAAATTTGATAATTGAAGAGCATTCATGATAAATAAATAATAACAAATATATTAAAGTTACAAACTCAGCTGAGCGTAGGCATCATCTTCAGGATGGACAAAGAGGATTATTGACTAGAATTTTATTGTCTTTTGCTATGGATTGCTAGAAATAATTATAAATTTCAAACACTAATTAGATTTGATGGGTATGCAGGTGGGTAGACAAAAAGATCACAACAGTGGAAGTTATGAAGTGTAGCCATTTTTTTCTACTTCTTTACAGTTTTTTTCACCAAGCGTTTCTGAAGACTTCGTATGAGATCTGAAAGCAGGTTTGTATGTAGTCTGAAATATATATGGTACATAGTATTATGATTACAGGTTAGTATTTATTGTTGGATGGGTGAACAAACTATTTCACAATTATTCTAGAATCAAATATATACAACGATCTCCTGAAAAGTAGGTTGTGTGCTTATGGACCATTTTGCAAACAAAACAATGAGATGCCTATAAGAAGCAAGTCAGGTTATCCCTGGCTACGGTCTGCATAGGCTGGTGTGACTTGTGTATGTTTCAATGGTCAGTCATGAAATAAAAACTAGAAGGGTGAAATGTTGGAGACAAAGCCATCAGCCACAGCCATGCATCCAAAGTGTTAATCAGAAGCCCAGCCATCATTATGACTCTTTTGTGAGCTCTGGCAGAGAGCTAGGTACGACACAGACAGCTGCAGATTGAAAGAATCCCAATGACCTAGATTCTCGACTAGATTACTGTCTGCTTGGGCCTGCGTCGCTCTCTCGGCATTGTGAGACTGATTTCACTTGCTCATACCAACTGGCTCACTGTGCTGACCCATTTTACCATGGCAACCTGATTTGCTGTACCAGAGCTCAAGAAAAACTTAGGATTCCAAGAGTAAATAGTCTTGCTCCTTTTTACAGAAAAACAACTGCGTTTAGCATACATCCAGTGAAGAAACTGGCCCTGTCTATTAGATGTGGAAGGCAGAAATGTATTTGTGCTAGGTATAACTGTGTAATCTTTAAATCAACATTTCTTGCCTGCATTTTTTAAAAAGCAAACCTTTTACACATCATCTTGGTAAATCTATCATTTGGTTTTCTTTCTGCCCACCAGTTCATCACCACTTCTCTTGTAAACTTGGATCACTTTATAAAGGAACTTTACACAACATCCCAGTACCTCTTCCTTTAGATACAAACTCAGATGAAAAGTCATTTCTGCCCTTATACGCTACCATACCTTGTGTGTGTTGTTTTGTTCTGGGGGTCAAAGAGAAGGATGGGACAGAAGAAGACATTAAAAACAGGAAACAGCATTTCTGAAACCCATTTCTGTAAGGACAAATGCTGTAAGGACAAATCTTTGCATTCTGACTGTATTTCTTGAATTTTCAATCTCATCTTGTAAAAGAGATCCCCATCCTTAAGGCACTCTCAACTTGTGGGAATAGAAATACCTATTGAACCTAGTTATCAATCATATATCTGATGAAGCCATCTCTTATGAATGAAAGCACTTTGGACTTTAAGGCATCAAGGTGAGTAAACATGTAGGTATCATATTGGCAGTCTGATTCTTAACAGCAGGAATGATGGCTGGAATGTGGATGGGGAAATGGAGATTTGATGTGATTTCTGGAGGGAAAACCAATCAAAGATGGGTTTTGCTTTGAATGAAATTTTATTTCAGCAGTGCTTTTTACCCTCTTCCCACCTTTCTGCTCCCCTGCTGGATTATTGTTCCTGCTGAGTTCTTTCCTTACTTTTTGAACAGATCTTTA
This sequence comes from Python bivittatus, assembly GCF_059951505.1. NCBI lineage: Eukaryota > Metazoa > Chordata > Lepidosauria > Squamata > Pythonidae > Python > Python bivittatus. The sequence continues at coordinate 61,144,189 of NW_028277030.1, read as the reverse complement.
TTCTAAGTGGACTTTTGGTTTTCTAGCAGCCAAACATATGCCTTTAAGGTGGCCTGAGATTCCTACTGGACTGTTGCTGCCCTGAGGAGACAGAATGAGGGGAAAGAATCTGGCATCTTGGCAAGACTTAAGATGAAAATAAATGGGTTGGTTGTTTGGGGACCAAGGTGAGATTTGCCTCTGACTGAGGTTATTTCTAAGGGCCTTTGGTGTGAATAAGTTGTCTGGAATCTCTGTCTTCTACAAGAAAGTTTCTCTTAATTTTGACTCAAGCTAGATCATAAAAGATAGTGTTTTATTTATGTTCTCAGACTCTCCTAATATATAGGATCTTGATTCACAACTTCCTTTAAGTTAGATAGCTGTTTAATAAAATTGCTCAATAGCATTTCCTAAAAATGCCTATTACCCTGCATTCATTTTTTGATAATTCATTTTCCCAGCCCAGGGTTTTTTAGTATACATTTTCTTGATGTAAGCTTTTTAAAAATGTAACTACTACTATTTGTATATAATTTTTAGCAGTGTACCTTCTTTTTAGGGTTTTTTTTTTTTTTTTGGCAGAATCTTGCATAGGGAAAAACAAATTCTAACCAGAATTTGATTCATGCTGACATCTGTGCTGCTCCAAAATCTGATCAAAGTGGAAAATCCAAATTCAACCTAATGAGATCTGTGGCTAAATTATTTTGAAACCTTAGCCATGCATAGAACACATCATCATATGAATTTTCTAGTTGAAACAGGGTGATTGCACAATAATAGTTTCATCTGGGAGCATCCTGATTCACTTTACAAAGGAGCTGATTCTATGATGGTGAGAGAAAAATAACTTATTTTAAATCCAACTTTTTTATAAGCATCACTGTAGGCAGTACCAATTTTCCTTTGCATCAGAACTGCCACCTTCATGCAACATCTTGCTTCTAGCTAGAGGTGTGATCAAAACACTTGGAGACTGTAAAGTGTTTCTTAATGGTAGTTAAACATTTTCACAGATATGCTCAAATTGCAAGTATTAAATGGTAGCAGTGAATAAGGCTTTTTTTTAAGCTAGTGAAGTCACACAATAAAAAAGTCCACAATGAATTGCTGCTTCTCTTCAATAACTGCAAATTAAGGCTTTAGAAACATATGATCAAATGATGACATTTATATTATATTGTGGATGGAACTGTGATGCTAGGTGGCTTAACTAATCTGATATTATCTTATTTCATATGTTTGCTCAAAATATTCATACAGGGATATGTTTGAGATCAAATTCAGGTTTGTTTAGAGATCCACTGTGGTCCAACAGACCAATGGGTAGATCAAATGCTTTGTTTGTTTGTTTGTTTAAATTTATTAGTTGCTCAACTCCAATGGACTTTTTAGATTTCAGTGACTGTGTTATTTGAAGAGAAGTCTTAAGAGTGTGTTCCCAACACTGAGGCATATTTTTACGGTAAGTAGTGACAATTATGAAATTGTGACTTGATGAACCTGAAATTATCTCCAGCAACAGATTATTTTAGAGTGAATGAATTCAGGATTATAATGTGATTTGCATTTCGCATTGCAAAAGTCAACTTCCAACATTCTGGAAATAATGGAAACACTGATGATCTCAAAACAATATTCCACCTATATGACCAAGGGGGAAAAAAAATCTTCTACCTTTTACTTCAAGTATATGTCCCTTGCGTGTCTTGTCTTTTATTTTTAAAAACTTTAAACCTGATAGCAGGGCTGTGAACTGTTCTTTTATGGAGATTAGCTACTCTGAGAAGATTAAAACAACCAAAACAACCAGTCATGGTTACATGGCTCAGTTGGTTCTAACAAGGATTCCATTAGGGGAAGTGTCCATTCCTCTTTCTTAATTCACATCTTTGATGGTGGTGGGATGGAAAATGTTTCCACTGCTTCTTGAATCTTAAAACTCTAAGAATAATTTTGGTTTGCGTCTCACTGGAATGCACAAGCCAGGTATAGTAAAGATCTTTAAATTCATATTTCCTTTAAGGGGAGGCTTAAGAAGATGCTTTGAGCTTTTGGTCAGTATGGCTTCAAATCTAGACCTTATCTAGTAAGGATAATAATTGGTGTTATATCACAAGTATTGTTAGATTAGTCAATCCAATGAAAACTTCATAGGATATGGGATCACCATTCCTTAATGTTTTACAATTGGGAGAAAAATATCACTTTACATGAGGCAGCATTTATAGATTGCAGTCTTGGAGAAAAGCAGTTTTTCTGAGGTAGTAATAATAAATAATGTTTGCATTAACCTTTTCATGTCCTGGTGTTTCTTCTCACCCTCTCTCCATCTCCAACAGGGTATGGGACCTGATAATTGAAATGTTCAGCGAAAATTAGGCAAACTCAGACTAAAGCTGTGTGCATAATGCATTAATTTGAGAAAAATGCATGTCTATCCCATGACTCACAGAGCAATTAAAATGTATTTCAGTGAATTAATTTCCCATAATAGCTATGACAAAGCTGATGATGAATAATAGAGTAAGACTGAATTCACTCATTTAAAAGAATAAGTAAAAATTGTAATAATAATCTTCCATAGAAAGTGAATTTGCAGCAATCTCATAATTTTACTTCAGGTGCTCTTTTTTTTTTTGCTACATGAAAATGATGATGATGATGATGATGATGATGATGATGATGATGATGATGATGACGACCGTGTTCATGGCTTAAGCAACAGCCTTGTGTAGGCTTTTGTATGGTTTGTTTTTCATATGGTGATCTGGAGATTCGATGACAGCCATTGGGAAAAAAAAGAGAGACTTAGAAAGAAAAGCTGTAGTAGCAAAAGATCAGTTTGTGTCCAGTGTATCTGTAGGAATAATGGCAAGCCTTACCTCTCAGACACCAAAGATGCCTTATGGTAGGCTGGCAAGGAATCTGCTTTAACTCAAGGAGGGAACGGTGTATAATTCCTACAAGAATGCCACAGCTGCAGCCAGAATTCATTCAAAGTTGCTCCTGTGAAGCTTGTACTCATTTAAATTGTCCTGAACCATAACAGAAGTTTATGCAGAGATTTCAATATAAATTATTGTTTTAAGGGATCTTTATTATACAACAGCATCATATCATTAAATCAGCCACAACTAACTTAAGATTGCAGGGCCACTTATGCCCTAAAGTCCCTCCAAAATGGCCAGCAAAATGACATTTCTATTGAGGTTGAAAGAAAAAATGTTTAAATATATAGGTAGCAGGCATTTTAAATGTATTTAATTAACAATTGTCATGACCTAACCCCATCTACCTTTCAGAGTATGGTCCCTGATACTCTACTTAAAGGCTAAATCTGGCCTTTAGCTGAAAAGAAGCTTGCTTTGAATGACGTCTTCAGTCAAGTTATACATTGCAACAAAGTCATGAAAGATCCCTTTTCCAAGATGCATAGAAACTGAAATGTGAATGTTAAAAGGTATGAATAGGAGGATAGGATTAAAAGAACAGCCTAACTGGAGAACAACACATCATTAAAGATAAATTAATGATTAAAAAAAAATGTGAGGCAAGACCATGGAGAAGTAAAGTTAAATTTATCTTGGATGTGGAAAAGGACAAGACTCCATGCAGGGATTTGGCAAGAAATATTATATTGTATATAGAACATGAAAGGTACTGTATATCTGACAGAAACACAGAATTAAAGTCCTATAAAGCATTGAAGGACAGAAAAGATAAAAATCAACTAGACCAGAGATGATCTAGATACTAACAAAGAGGTAGCTAAATTGTAATACTGTTTAGAGAGAAATCATATAATTTGATAACAATCTGAATAATGAAAATAAATGACAGACTTAATTTGCATGGATGGCACCATGCAAATTATGATCACCCACCTGAACTATACTATAAGAGTTATATTTGTTATAGGCAAAAGGCATTGCTTGTATTTCGTTTGCTCCTTGGAATGGGAAAGACCCTAAGCTTATCAGGCCTTGCTTCAAAGCATGGGGACCCTACTGATGATTTGTTCATCAGTCGCACGTGAACTGACAACATGGTTGAATGAATCTGACGAAGGCACCTGTATTGCAGTGTTCTAAGATCCTCCATTCAATCTTTAAGCTGTCCAGGAAAAATCATCTATGTGTTGCTCACCGACATAGAATATCTTCTCTGTTGGATGTTTAATGTAATTATCCATTGTTTGAAAATCCACCCTCACAGTCCAGTATAACAGTGGAGAAGCCCAAGCCTGATGTCTGTGAACTTAAGGCTGCAATCTGTACACAAGAGAATTTATAAGAGCTTTCCTCTGAATAGATATGTGTAGAAATATTCTCAGTACATTGTGGCCAAAATGAGATTCAGCCTTCATGATAAACTGAATCTTAGATGGCAGGAATGGGGAGATCCCTCTCTTGAATTGGGTTCAATTGAAGGATTGAAGTTGTGCACACTAACCACTTGTTTGCTTATTTTTCAGAAGGCTTCTGTGTATAGTATATGCAATAGCAGTCATTTTCCTAGACAAAAATCAATACTAATTTGCCTGAGGGTAAAACCAAACATTATATGCAAATATAGGCATCAGGAGACAGTAGTCACTTTTGTGTCTCTGTGTGTATGAATCTGAATTAGAAAAGGGATTGGAGAAGAGTACAAATAACCCTTTCATTGCATGACATTTCTCCACTTTAAATCCCTGCCCAAGCTGTTGAGTCCTTTCACAAAGTTCTACACACAGATTAACATTCACACAGTTGTGCTTCTTTAACCTGCTATGGATGGTGAGTTAAACAACTACAAGTGTGGGGAGTTGCAGCAGAAAGCTTCAACGTAGAAAAACAAATGACTATCTCAGCATCTTTTCTCCTTCAAGGCATCTATCAAGTTTCTTCTCCATGTTTTTATGAGCAACGTTTAATCCTATTGGTAGAAGGTCATGGCAATGCATTGTGAGTACAGTGCATATTACTCATGAGCTTTTGGGGCAAAGTTATTTCTAATTACTTAATTGTGGTCATTTGCAGGCATTTTTCATTTTTGGCAGAAGAGACTGGTATTTTAATTTACAGACTAACAACATTTGGCTGAAGCAGCACCTCATGCAATTCCATTTTTCCCACTGAGGAAGCAAAAAGTTGTTTTATTAAGATTGCTGCTTCTGAAAAAAAGGGGGGGGGCAGAAGTCAAAACCATAGAGCTCCCAAGGGACATTTCCCCAAATTGTTTCTCCTTTCAGCAACAACAATCAAAACCATACAATTCTAAGAAGAAACATGAAGAAATTCCCAACTTCTAAAACATAAAGTGCTTGACTTCTATGAAACATCAGTCTGATTGTTTTTCTTGCTCATTTTTTGTTTGCTTGTTAGTTTTATATTTCATTTATATCCCTCCTTTTCTCTGACACTTCAAGGCAGGGTTGTAGATCTCTCTCCTGATTTTATCCTAACAAGACCCTGGAATGAATGGCCCGAAGTTATTCAAGAAGGTCTCTTTTTGAGTCAGGAGGGGATGTGGACTTGGGTCTCAAAATCGTGGTTCAGCATCTTAGTCACTACACTGTATTACAGTGGTCTAGCAGCCGGATTTACCCAGAATTCTAAGCCATAAATTCCATCTAACAAATCACAGTGCTGTGCCATAAGATACAGTATAAGATAGCTTAGTGAAACATGAAAACTCAATTAACTTGGCTGTTCTTTGACATGACACATCTTCGATGTCATGTGTAATGGAACTGAAAAATCATGGTTAGCTTTTTCCCCCACTAAAAAAGAAAGGGATTTCAAACTTTTAGACCACCATACTTTTCTGAGATTACCTCAAGGGAGACATCTATGTAAATTTCTACAAATTAAACAATGAAAAGTACATCACTTGAGTTGGATGGTATGCTATGTTTTGTAATTGCAGAAAATGACACTTACATTGTTTATGCTTGCTTAATTCTCTCTAAAGCAGTATTTTTCAAACTTGGCAACTTTAAGATGTGTGGAGTTCAGCTCCCAGAATTGAAAAACACTGCTGTAAAGTCAATATCATTTCTTGATTAAAATACTTGTTTATCAGTAATTTTTCCAACCCCCCCCCCCCACAGTATTTAATTCTGACTCCAAACAGCAAACCTTTGTCACTTTGTTTTTCTAGCTGGCTTATTCAAGAACTGTGTAGTGTTTTGTTCACCTCTTCCCTCCAAAGTCCCCTCTGTCTTAGAAATCTTTAATTGGATGATTAGAAAGAAGTGATGAGGTTTTTCCCTCAGATATTTTGTTTGCAGATCAAACTTCCCAGTACAGGAATCCAATGATTTTTGGCAAGGTCACTTGCAGAGAGTGAAAAGTATAATTCATCCTGTCCAAGGTTTTTTAACAACTTTCTTTACTTAAATTCTTCACCCAGCTTAATTTGTAAGGACTCTTTGCATGGAACCTTCGTAACTTAACTATCTGAAATTTTGTAGCGTTGAACTTCACAGAAGCAGTATATTTGCCTTCTAATGCCATCTAAATCTGCCCAACAATGAAGAACCATTTTATCTCCAAATAACCAAGTTAAACATTCTGTTCCCCACCATGCAACAATAAGAAATAAAACTCCCCAAACCTATGCACCTATTTTTCTGTAATGGGATAGCCTTTACCCCCTTTAACTGTCTGTTGTTTCTACAAATTCAATTTACTTCTGTGAAAAATCAGAACAGTTACAGCTATTTGGGTTTTGTTCTGCTTGCAAAAATCTTGCTTTGCATCAGTCCCCAAATCAAATGAGCAGTCTCTGAGCTGATTTAAAATAAAATATTTCCCAAAGCATTAAACTGGGCCCAAAACTGTATAACATGGCCAGTGCAAAAACCATGGCTTTCACTTTTAAATATTATTTTCTCTAAAACGTATTAAAACATCTGTAAAGAATTAAAAAGGCATTGTATGAATGATTCAAACAAACAGAAACAGAAACAAAACAAAAAGTTTCCCATTTTCTCCATAAGCATTTTGGTGCATTTTGATTAAAGCTGCTCTTTAAAAAAAAAAAAAAATCAAGAAAGGGTTATGGTGCCATAGCTCTATCAGTGTTTTCTCTGTTTAAATGAACACTAAGCCTTTCATTAAAGTAGAATTCCAATGGAATTGCACACTACAAGGCTTTTCACCCTTACTGAGAATTTCCCCATGAGTCAAATTAGAATATTGAACTGCAATAATGTCCAATTGATTAAGAGTGACGTATCCCTCAGATAAAGCATTGTAGCAAAAGAACCATTTTTGTTTACAACATTTTTACAATCCCAGGATGGTAATCCCCTTTTCTGAAGTCTTGAGAACATCATAATTTGTAAATATCATCTGGTCTAGAAAAATGCTTGACATTTGCAGGGCATAATGATGTCTATTTACTAGGGAAAGGTGAGCATCATTAGAAAACCATCCTCCAGATCTGGCTGGTAAAAGACACTATGTCCAGTAGACAACAGCAAAGAGATACTGACACTGTAACTCTTCTGTGCCTTCTAATGGTCAGCTGAAGTTTTGCAAGCCAATCTGATTAGCTTCTCTTGTCTCTTTTGCTTTCTATTCAATCAGGCATTAAACATGGTTGATACACTCCAGTGGGAGAGTCCTGCTTTGAGGAAAACTCAAAGCTCCTGGAGCTGGAAGATCAGAAAAGGCAATCTGATCCTTCAAAATCTGAGGCTGATTAGGTAGAACCTCACAATACTGTGCCAAAATCTGCTTTCCAAGTTCCTGAAAGCTTTATTTGCCTGTGAAAGAGGCCTTTGTTTTTCCACTGAAATCTTAGGCTGCCTTCAGATTTGTTTTGGTTGTGGTTTTGAGTTTCTGTTTTTGTTAGAAATGGCAAAGGGCACTACTTTTTTTTTTTTCTGTTAAACATTGCTCCATCACTATGCATTCTCCCTGGCTACCTGTGCTTGCTGATTTGACAAAGCTCCATGAGAGAAATGTGCCTCTTGCCCACAGAAATTCAGAGGGGTTGCAAACTGCTGGGAGGATCACAAAATGAAAGACAGAACCTCATACACACCCTTGGCCTTGGCCTAGTTAAAATAACAGCAACATCCTTGTCCACACCCATGAGAATTTCACTATTTCAAAATTTCCTTTCAATCAAATTGAAGAAGATTGCTTGAAAATAAAAAGAATCTTCAAAAGACTAGTGGGATGGGGAACAGAAATGGCACAGGGTGGAAGTGTCCTTAATCAGCACCCACACAGGTGCCAGAGAGTGCTGGCTCAGTTAGTCACTAAGCAAAGGAATGCCCACCTAAAAGTCCAAAAGCAGAAATCTTCCTGTGAGTAAAGCACTACTCATAAATAAGATCTACCTCATGAGTAAGATAATATCACCACCCAGAGCACCACGGACAAATTACAACTGAACTCTATGGATCTCTGAGACTTCAGGCCTTTAATGCAGACAGGATAGATATTTGCCCTACTCCACCATAAAAAATGATTCTTGCAGGAATACTGCCTGATCTTGGTCCCATACTTTGGTATGTATTGCTTACTTGTTTAGCTATCTTCTGGGTGTTGTTTGCTTCTAACTGTTTGATCTTGCTTACAGAATATGACTCTGTCACTGACCATTGCATTCTGACCCTAGCTTTGTTCAAAACTCCATTCCATGGACTATCATTTCCATGTTGAGGTCTACATAATAATCACCTGGAAGCATTATATCTTTTTTCATGGTTTGGAAGCTCAAGTCAGAAATTAATCCTAGTTAGGGTTGTGTAGTGCTTTGGATCTGAAGAAAAAATGGTACTTCAGAGCATGCAGGAAAAAAGCACAGATTGAAGGTACTGCAGATACATGTTCTGTTCACCCTGCGGCATGATCCAAGACCTATATTTTCCATTGCATCTGGAGCACTGCACAATCCTAATTATTAAAATTGAGGTTGAAGATTAACCACAATCTATTTAAACTCTTTCTCAAATAACTTTAAATATAGATTATTATCTCAGTTTTCCATAAATTAAAGCATATTCCCAAGAGAATCTGAGATGAAAGTTTATTGGACTGTGTATAGCTGTGTTGCTCACATCTCAGAACAGAAACGCTAGAAAAGTTGCACAACAGGCAAACAAAATCATTGGGCTAGAGCATCTCTCCTACAAGAAAAACTAGTTATTTGCGCTTTTGAGCTTAAATAAGACATGATAAAGATCTATAACATCATGAGTAGTATGGAAAATATAGTCTTCTCCCTCTCTCACATGTGGGGATGACCAGCGGCTCAGAAGGTTTTAAAAGGAGACTGAACAAATCCATGGAAGAGAGCTATCAATGGCTCCTTATCTTGATGGTTATATATTGTTTCCTGAACTGCAGGCAGCATACCTTAATCACTAACTAATTGTAGAAGAGGACTGTTACCTTCCCGCTGATATGTGTCAGCTTCCTGAATGCAGGTGGTTGGCCCCTGCAAGACATAAATGCTGGCTAGGAAAGATTCTCTCAGGTTCTAGTGTTAGCTTAACCCATTTAGTTCTTATCTAACATTCCCAATCAGTGTAACCAAAGGGAACTCTGGGAGCTGACATCCAAGAACACTGGGAGAGCAATGGATTAGCAAGGGGTTCAAAGAGTACACTGTTAGGGTTGCTCTTCAAATCTTCCCTGTGAACCCCAAGAAGTGTAGGTGATTCTCCCATCCATGCTTCCAATGAAACTGAAGCCCCTGAAGGTTGATTAAACCAAAGGCTAACATGCCAGGTCATCATAAACAAACAAACAAGAAAACCATCCAATGTTTCACAGTAACAAACATCCCCCCCTTAGAGGATCTTCAGTCTAGGGTTTTGTTGAAAAGGGAACTGAAAATTCTCCATGGTTAAGCATTACTGGACTATGATTATGATAGAATCACCAATTAGCTATTCATACATTTTTACTCAATGCATTTCCAAAAGTACTCTGAAGCCCATAAAGAACAGCTTGGAAAAGTAACCCCCTGAACCATTTAAGCCACAGAAAGCCAATCTGACCTTAGTTCTACTTTAAGATAGAAATGCTCTCTCTGAAAGCCATGCATGCTGCATAAGTATGAGATTTCTGTGTGACAGATACGAGCAGCATTGTAAGTTCTGAAGCTGCAAACTTCAGTGCAGAGAGAGAAGAATGAAATATACTGTGTGGTTACTTAATTATTAGTGCTCTCATAGTACAGAGGTTTGCATGGCCACACTCAACCAAGGGCCGTATAAAATGATGAAGGCTTCTTAAGATTTTAAAGGCCACACTCAGCCTCTTGAATCGAATGCTAATGGTAACCAGTGTGGGGAGTACAAGCTAGTATCGTACAGTTTAACTGACTGCTACAATAGAAGCTTTCTCATTCACATTTTGACCCAATTAAAGATTCTAGATTAACTGTAAGGGCAGCTCAACCCTAACCTCATCCAAAAAAAGAGAAAAATGTTGTTCCTCAGCTAGGATCACCAGGAACTAGTTCTTCCATATTGCCTAGTTTTGAGTTTTGATCTGTTGATCATCATCTAATCCAGGATTGTTGCCAAATGTTGATTCACTACCGCATATTCAAGACAGACTGAAACTTGGTCATGGTTGCAAAAATCACTATCTGAAACACTGACTTTAAAAGAGTTTCATTATGATCTCTTTCCATGTCATTGGAGTTACCTATTATTGTCTCTGTGAATAAGCATGTTGTGCCACAGACAGTGTGTGTGTAAATAATATATTTGGTTTCTTTGGACTAGCAAATGGATGCTAATTATTGCTTACTGGCCAGCAGTAATACAACACTTGACTGGTGGCTAAGCACTGGCTGCATTTCAAGATTACTGACAATTCAACCATGCATTATCTTACAGTCTTCTACATTTCCCCTAATATATAATGCTATGCAAGTTTCTGTCTGAAATGGTTATCCTTTGCTTACAATGGTCAGGTAATAGGATCAATACCTTATGGCTGAAACATGGTGGATACTTAAAATTGCTCTGTGTGCTGGTGGTAGGTGGCAAGCTTGTTCACACGCAACAGGTCTCAGAGAAGTTGGGCTGATTTTGTTCCCAAAGGTTGTCTCATCTGAGAGACAATCAAAGGTACAATTCTACTCTTTGGTTAAAAACAAACAAACTGAAACACAAGATCGTGCTTATTTCTCACAAAATATTTGGGCATAATAGTGTCTGAACGTTTTGCCTCTCATATCTGATTGTACAAGGATGGTGACTTGTTTTAATTTTAAGGAAAGGTGCAAATGCCACCCTGTTAAGAATACAAAGCTGGCCAGTAGCAAACCATTTAAGATCTTAAAACTGCACAATGAATAAACTAGATCCCTTTCAAAATGTTTTATATTTTAAAGAAAGAGGTGAAATAAAGGAAAATTGAGGACTATGGAAATGTAACAGATGCCATTATAGTATGTAAAACAGAATAATAATAAAGATAGTTCTTTAAAGGTATACCTAAACTTCTTGAAGTGGAAATGGGTACAACCTTCTTGGGATTGTTATGGGCTGAGGTGTTCCAATTCAACAGTGTTTGAGGATTTGCTGAAACTGGATTTAGTTTAGAGTTGTAGCTACTTTTAGTGTTTGCACTGCACCTCCATGACAAACAGATTGCACATTATTTGGGGATGCACGTAGTCTAGCTATATAAAAGAACCTTTTTAATCAATTTGCACAATCACAAAGACCAAAAGTGAACAGGAAGATGCTGATATCTGTAGTACAGTAAGAAGATTTGTTGTAAAATTTGCACATTATCCCGTTAATGATGTAAGGCATGAAATGGAGTCCATGAACATCCATTATTCTTGAGTGACTATGGAGTATATGCATACTTCATCTACATGGTGAAATGTAGAGATAAGCCACAGATGGGAACAAATCCTTTGTAAAAGGAGGGTGATAGTATTTACCAAGATAACTGGCATTTCGGGAGAACTGAAATAGTTCAGAAATGATTTGGGTCTTTAAGTGAAAGGAACCTTTCGCAACTACTTCGTCTGACAAAGAGAATGTTAAATTTGAGTTTTCATTTATTTTCTTTTGCGGACATGGGCAGTATTGCCCATGCAACTTCAACTCTCCTCTTTCTGTTGTTTTCCTGGTGGCATCAAATCCTGGCTGACCTCAGTGTGGCAGCTGTATAAATAATAAAGCAACAAGGGCTAATTCTGAGATTCAATATACATACGGTGACAAAAATGATTCATTTTAGGTTTATAGCAATCTGATTTGTTCCATTTTTTGGTGCAGAGCAGCTCTTTTTCCCTTATTGGCCTAATGGGTCTTTTTCAAAAAGTTTTCATAACTCTTTCTGATGATAACAAAAATGACAATGGCAATCGGATATGTATAGTGGCAGCTTCAGTCTTAAGCTTTTAAAAACTCAATTAGAATGTTCTCCTCTGCCTAAAACCTTTAAGCTGCTGCAGCTGCAACTGTGCTGTTCCTTGTGGGGCGGATGTGTGACAACAGTGTGAAGGTCAGGACAATGCTGGGAAAGTAGGACAGGCAAATGGGACTATAAAGTCTCCCCCTTTCTGCACAGCAGGAGTTCTGGGAGCTTATTTCAGCCCAGGGAAATTCATTTGAGACCTGCCACCTCACCCCACCCCAGCAATTCAGTTGACTATGCTTTAAGTATTGTTCTTGAAGGCTGGTCTGCCCTCCTTCTTTTTATGGGACTCTTTTAAAAACCATTCTCTGCCAGTGGATAGTAGTCAATTTCTTGTCCCTGGAAGGACTAGCAACACTGAACAAGTGCAGGGTGGACTTGCACCAGCCTCAGATAAGCATAATTAATAACCGGAACAATGACTCTACATTATATCAGGCTAGTGGTGACCAACAATGAAAGCTTTGTTTCAATAATTTTGAAAAACATAACCTCATCATGAATCAAATGTCCATTGAACTCAAGAAGGCATCCATTGATTTGGGTGCTTTTAGGATAGGCAGTGATAAGATGATCAGCCCCAAAACATCTGGGAAGGCAAACTTTTTCCCATAAAGTTCTTTACCTTGTAGTATGAAAAGAAGCTTCCATGTCACAAGTGCTTCTACAGGTGCTAGTTTGGAACTAGGATTTGCACTGACTGACATCTATTTTGTGGTCTTCTACAGCAGGGATCCTTTAAATTGCAGTCTCTTTGGTTCAAAGGATTTTCTACTTACTATTGCAAATATTTGCCAATTAACCTGGTTGATGTTTGTATTCTTCATTCCCACACTGACATGAAAGTTAGCAGCTTTCCTCGTACACTGCCACCAACTATTGCTGAGCAAGAAAACATTTCAGAATATTTCATCTTCTCAAGATACTGTAATTTGATATGCCTTTTTAATTTCTCTAGCATTTGGTCTGATATGAATATATGTGGCAAAATCAAAGAGCCTTAAGGTCATGTAAATGTTGCTGCAACAATCAGTGGCAATTAAAAAAAAAATTCTTTCAGAAATAGACATCTTGATTGGAATGACAAGATACTAGATCAAAGCAGAAAACACTAAGTATTTCATCAGTGAGTCTGCTTTTGGCTTGATTTCCATTCATATTTTAGAAACCTACTGTGACTCCTGATAAACATCTAATTCTTGCAGCCTTACCTGTGAGCTATAATTTAACAGAATGCATGCACACCAACTCCAAAATGGCTAAATAGAGGAAATTATTTCTTAATTAAATAAGAAGTGCTCCCTTAGGACATTAAAGTAATCAAGACAGGCTAAGATAGGCTACCTTTGCCAAAGCGGAAATGTGTACACTCAGCATGGGAACCAGGTCCAAGATTTTTCTGGCTCAGAAAACGATGCAGGGGAATGAAAAAGTGAGGTTCTTAAGTTACATGTTTTTGAGGCAATCGTTAAAGAATAATTCCAATCCCTTAGAAAAATAACATTTTTTAAAAAAAAATCAGTAATTCCAGTCCATTTTTCAGTCAATAGTTTGAAAGAAAAATGTCAACCATTGAAGCAATTATGAATGGGGCTTACTATGCTTTCAGTGTTCTTCTAAGCTATATTTTCAGTAGCTGGATTTATGAAAAACATCCTGATTGTTGAAAGCTTTTTATAAAGATGTTAATTTTTATTCTAGCATGTGGGATAAGGAATTGGAGTGGAGTTTAAGTATATGGTTGAAATAGGAAAAGGGAAATATCTCAGAACTAACTCTTCTCCTATTGAGCAAGAAATCTTTACTCTGCTTGTGATGACCGTGCTTGTGCTTGTGATGACAGTGATGACAGATATTTCTGAATGAGATTTTTCATTCATTCATAGTATTTTATTGGCAAATGTGTCCCAGCATACTTACTTTATCTATTTTCCTAAAACTTTAGATGATGATGATAATGATTATTGCTATTTATACATAGTCTACCAGATAGTTCTGATGGATTTGGTACTTTTGGTTACCTGATCTTTCCCAACAATCTAGGAAAGTTAAAGATATCATTGCAATATATGTGCTATTCCAAGTAAGGCAACTTTTTATAAATGCGGAGTTGAGATTCTATCCATTCCTATTGTGTTAAAGTACTTTTTCAGATCTTCTGGTATGGCACCAAGTGTGCCAGCTACTCTTGGGGCCATTACTACTTTCTTTTTCCATATTTATTCAAACTCTCTTTATATTTCTCTGTTTTTTCTAGTTCTCCTCATTGACCTATCTATCTCCAGCTACTGCAGTGTCAGTTAGTCTTTCAATCTAGTGCTTCTAGCTCATCTTGTATCCAGTTTATAATTCCTGCAGAGTATTGGAAAAGTGGAATAGCTCAGGTTTTAATAATATTTTCACCATTAAGCTTGGGTTTCAGGACTATCCTTATGTATTTTCTCCTTCTCCTTCTCCTTCTCCTTCTCCTTTTCCTTCTCCTTCTCCTTCTCCTTCTCCTTCTCCTTCTCCTTCTCCTTCTCCTTCTCCTTCTCCTTCTTCCAAATCAAACCATTTAAGTGACAGTAGTGGGGCCCATTGTTCCAGAAATGTTCAATGTCTCCAGGAAATGAAGTTGAAGAGCATTATTTCCCAGCTTCACTTTAATTGAATGACTTTTTTTCCCACTGAAGAATGTATTTTGCCACTAACAGCAATTACACCAGTGGATTAGGCCAGGCCAAAAAGTGTGGAAAGCAAGAACAAAAGTTACATCTGACTTACTTTGATTTAAATTGCAGGTAGTATGCATTCTTCTCATATGTACAGTATATATTTCTACAGCTTTAAAAATTATAGTTCAATTGCAGCTTAAGGAAGAGTTGCCACAGCTTTTAGAGAGTACCTGAAGTTCGGAGGCCTTTTGCATTGTGCTTTGTTATCAGGAATTATCTGGATTGATCGATTGATCTATACATCCATCCGTCCATCCTTTCTGAACAAGCTCAGTATCAAACAGGGTCAACATACTTCAAAAGTAATTGCCACCTGCATACTGCAGGCAAAAATTGAATATATTTGGAAATGTTGAAATGACCAGGAGACTCTCATATAATTCACATGATTACCCGTCTAACAAATGGCTCCAAGATGTGTGCAAGTCTCTTAGGAAGCCATGAGTCTGAATTCTGATGTAGAGAGCTTCCAGACAAGGTGTTCATTTACAGTCGTTCTGCCTTTCTAATGACAGATAGTCCAATGAATAATCTTTCGCTTGTAATTCACCAATTTTTTTTTTATCAACTTCCTTCATGCTTTTCTTTCAAAAAGAAAATCCATTGAGAAAGTAAAGATGAAATAGCTTTATAGTAGTTTTTGATTGCTAGCACTAGAATCCTCTTTCTGGAAATATCCTTATGCCAAGAGCGCATCCATTGAAATCCATGAATATATTTCATTTGAATATTTTGCCTCATTGCTTTTGGAAGGTATATTCTAAGATTAAGTCTAGACCTAAGGAGTCTGCTGCTATACAGAAAAAAAGTTTTTCCGTTAGCCCAGTGTTTTCCAACCTTGGCAACTTCAAGATGTGTGGACTTCAATTCCCAGAATTTCCCACCCAGCATGGCCATTGCTGAGAATTCTGGGAGTGAAAGTTCAAACATCAGGAAGCTGCCACTGCTTTACCCCCATAATATCAATTATTATATTTCACTGAATTTACAATGCAAATTATGTGCTCCAAGAATGAACATGTTAAATGCCTTGTCATCTAAATAAGGCATAGTAAGCCACTCTTTAAGCAACTACTTCCAAACTATAACTTGTGTTTATGTATATGTGTTTATGTATATGTATATGTGTTTCATTGCTTATTGTGGCTCAAAAATAAGTGTGATAATTATTTGTCATAGATACAATGATAATGTACTGTATTTTTTAGTAAATAATTTTGCCATGATCCTTGTGCTCCTTGTTGGACAGCTCTCTTATTCTTTGGACAGTTCCTGATAAGGCAGACATATGAAGTTGTTTCCACATAAATGTTCCTGGTCTAATGCAATAATTGTTTTTATGCCATAAGCATTATAAAAGGCTTTCCTCACACCAGGTATGAATTGCAATAGACATTTCTCACCCTGGCTAATGCATAAATGTATCCAACCACATTTTTTGTTTCCAGATGTTCGGCTATGATCTATCCACACCAGACTAGGGAAATCACCCTTCTCCCTGCCATTTGCTTTTCTAGAGGCTTAGCAGAAAGTAAATAAAAATGTTTAACTGCACAGTGTACGCAGATATGTTTTCCCCTTCAACCTAGGGCATGAAAAGCAGAAAGAGGAGCCTCCAAGTTGAGGAACTCCCTCTTCTTTTTCCCAGGGTCTTCTTGGACTGTGAAGGTTTAAAAGCAGAGAGAGGCCATGCTGCTTTCCAGAGGGAAATAGAGATCTGCTCTCTCTGAAACTCAGTCTCCATGCTTTCTACGCTTTATGGGGTCCTGACAGTGGAGAATGAGTATTGAGAATAACAGAACAAGAATATACTCCTTGCTAGTAATATGGTCCCTTGACTTGAGGAGCCACAGGGACAATAATTCTATATGTTTCACCTGAGGATAAAGATTTATTTGCTATCTAAGCCTTTCCATCAAAAAAGTGTATAGAGGAAATAACAGGGAATTCAGGGAATTTCTGGAAGAAACTCCTTCAGCGATCCGTTTCTTACTGAAAATACTCCCAATAGTTTGAAGAATAGTGTCTATTTTCCAGTCATCTTGGAAAGTTTAGCATAGTTTTATGCCACTCTTTGGCACATGTGAAGCTGCCAAGTGAAATGTTAATATTTTTTTTTTTCAGTGTACTATTTTGGCATACTAGTAAAATGTCATAGGAATTGTTACAATGTTTGGGTACAATCCATGTGTCTCCAAGTTGGTAGAATGTGGGCAATAGTAAGTTGGCTTATAAGGTAGTCTCTAGATTAGAAATCCTAGCTTACATATAATAGCATGAGCATTCTTGAGGCAAAACTGGACTTTGCTTGCACTTGTGACATTCGGTCCAAAATGGGCCAAAACTGATCAGTACTGTTCTTACCATCAGTAGGGAAAGTATGTGTTGCATGGATACAACTAAGGATGGTAGCATAATCTATATCTTCTCTATCTTATTAAAATGGATTCTTTGAAAACCTCAGTTGACCAAAGCATGATGGTTAATATAGAGAGAGCCATCACAAATGGAAAATTGCAATTTAGTTTCTAAGAGGGGTAAATGGCAAGGAGCATGATTTAAAGAATGAAGGAAAGAAAAAGAGATACTTTGAAAGCTAAAAGAAAGGGGAATGATGCAAGAAAGCTGAACTTATTATTTTTATTATTTATTTTATTAGATTTAAAGGCTGCCTGACTTGAAATGACTCTGGGTAGCTTACAAGTTAAAAGTCATGAACAACAAAAACCCAGAGAAAAAGATCATGAACACCTGGAATAACACTATGCAATGCCTCTCCTCCCAACAGAACTATACACACAATGGAGCAACACAATGCCTCCCAAAACTGACAGCGGCTCAGCAACCACTCTACCCCCAGGCCTGGGAGCAAAGCCAAGTTTTCGAGGACTTGTATGGGTCTCGAGGGGTGGGGGGGGATACTGTTTCAGAAGGCAGACACTACAACAGAGAATGTGCTCTTCCTAGGTCCATTCAGCAATGAAGCTGAATAAGGTGATCTGAATCTGGGGAATGGAGCTGAAACATACAGGCAGGAAAGTGAAAGTGTAGAGCATGTTATAAATGAAAGGACTAAAATGTATATCAGAATGTATGAAATGGTATTGTCTAGGTTGTTGTGGGTGTGTATGAAAGCAGAAATCTGTAGGTCATTGATCCTTCCATGTTCCTCTCAGGTGAATAGCGATAATAGAAAAAAATAGAGATGAATTTGGGCAGAAATTGTGTGAGATTATGAATGAATGCAATTCAGGGGGAAAATATCTGTTAAGTGACATGAATGGATAGATAATAACAAGAAAAGAGAGTACAGAATAAGTGATAGGGCCCTTCAGAGACCCAATAATTAATAAAGATGGGGTTTATTTGGTGAACATCTGCTTAGAAAAAAGTCTGCTTGTTTTGAACAGAAGGTTTAAGGGTAAGTCTTCTCACATGTGCATGTGGCAAATGAATGGATATTAATCTAAAAACATGATTGATTATGATGAAAGATTAGAGATTTAGTGAAAGATACAAGGGTGAAGAGAGGTTCTGAATGTGGGAGAGACCATGACATGTTAAAATATGGATGTGGTTTGTTTATGGAGTGGCTGTACAACCTGTTTAGCATGTGTGGGAGGCTGCATCTGTGCCTGATGATTGAATGAATTCCATTATTGCTCCCCTGTTCAACAGAAAAGGTAGCATGAATGAATTACAGGGGATTAGTGCGCCTGGGAAGGTATTTGATAGAATTCTGGTTGAAGGGGTGACAATCAGCAAAATGTGAGTTATGCAATGTGACCGTGTGCCAGGCTGGGATTTGCTAACCCAATTTTTGCCTTTCAGTAGATCATTGAGAAATGTATGAATATGATAAAAATATATTGTATATTTGTTGATTTAGAAACAGCACAGGATAAATGAATAGGCTTAAATTATGGAATATTTTGCACAACTATGGAGTGGAACATTAACTGCTGAATGTAATAAGAGTGGTATATAATGGATATAAAGCATGGATGAGAAAAAATGGAATTTTTAGCAAGTGGTTCAATACTGGACAGGCAGTAAGAAAATATGTGATATCCCCCTCATTGTTTAATGCAAGTATGGGTAAACGTCTAAGAAATGCTTGTAGTGAAGCTAGAGCTTTTTTGGTTGGGGACACAAAAGTGTGTATGCTTTTTATGCAGATGATTTGTGGCTGGATGAGAAACTGAATGATTTGCAGTGAATGTTAGCTAGATAGTATGATGCAGTGAAGGTGTGGATCTGAACATTAATATAATGAAGACCAAGATAGTTATGTTTGACAAGGAAAATGAACAAAAACCTGCAAGCTAAACATAAATCACAGCAAATAGTTAAATGTGGGTACTTAGGATAGAATGCTTATTAAAGTTGGGAAAATGGAAGTAGAATTTTTAACACATGCAATTGTAGGTAGAAAGGTAGTGAGTAGTATGTGGTCTTTTATGAGGAATGTATACAGGTAGTCCTTGAGTTACAACAACAGCTGGAATTTATGTTGCTAAGTGATGCAGTCATAAAGCACGATGTCACTTGACCGCATGGCTTAGCAACAGCAATGCCTGCCGTCGTTAAGTGAAAATTGCAGATTGTTAAGCTAGCACTGCAGCAAGGCTTGGGAAGGGTGTGTGAGCGTGTGCGAGTGGCCGGTGAGGTGTGGCGCAAGCACAAAGGGACAGAGAGAGTGCACGAATGGGGGAGACTTACTTGGTTGGTGTAACCTTCATTTAGCTTTCTTTCTTTTTCTCTTTTTTTTTTTTTAGCAAATGCCTTTAATTTACTTAGCTAACTATTTCTTACTCCTCTTCTGCATGCTGCCCAGTTGCTTACTGTGAAAGGGAATAACGATGGATATGCACAAGCGGTTTTAAAACTGAACAACCATTTTTATTCATGGGGCCTTTTCAAAGGGCACTCAAGTTCCTGGATCACTTCAAAATATCCTGGTGAAAAATGCCTTGCTGCCAGAGCTCAGTTTGGATATTATAAACACTTTAAGTGAGGCAGTTTCTCCTTGCATTCATCCCAAGACTTGCCCTGAACTACCAGCATGTCTTTTGTCTGGGGAAAAATGGGAGATAGGTGGAAATCTCATTCTCAGCTGAGGACATAGCAAATCCTTTCAGAGGGTGTGTGCAGCATTTTGAAGAACCAAACATTTATGTTTACCTTTAGGAGTTTCTATTAATTTCTAATTTTGCTTGTTTCTGTGCTGGAGATTTCTCTTCTCTATTTTATTATTCCAAATTGATCTTTTTTTAATCCTTTGGGAGCTCAGAACCCTGCATATGGGAGAGAGCTCCCCTCTCCTTTTTTTTCTTTTTTTAAACTTGGGCGGATGGGTTGGGCTGAGTGTTGGTGACACACTTGGTCACCCAGTATGAGTTCCATTGACCAAGGCTCCAGTCTGAACCACTGTCTTGAGGGTGGCTTTCTTTCTTTCTTTTTTAAAATGGCAAACAAATCATAGAAGGGGAAACATTTGATGAAATGAGTTCATTTTTGCAAAATTGGAGGGATTCCAAGGCTAGAGAGTTCAAGGACTGCAAGACCGAAAATACTGAAGAATGAAAGAATGTGGCTACAAGTATCCCTGAAGGAGATTCATCCTGTTGTTGTTCCAAGGATCCTGGCAAAGCTAGTGCTTGAAAGCCACCCACGAACAAGAGAATGAAAACAGCTGTGCCGCAGCCATATTCGGGTTAGTTGACTCTGTAAATACAGTGTTGGGCGATGAAAAGGTCATTGTTAGGGATGTCCCGCTGTGCTACAATGCTTGCAGGTGTGGTGGGTGTATTTGCAATGGCATCATATCACTGATGGCAAGGAATTAATGGGTCACAGACAATTCAGTCTCACTCCAGTTGCATTTTCTGTCAGCATCATCAGCTCTGGCTTCACTGGATTATCCAACACTGTTGTCTTGGTTTTGCTGAGTAGGACATTGTCTGATTGTCTTCTCCAGACTGATCAAGGTCCCTTGCTCTTCTGAATTTACAAAATAAAATAATTCTTTACAAGTACTGCAGAGTACTGGGACTACAGTATATGGCATATGTGGGCAAACATTTGGTGGCCAGAAGCCATCTTTAAAAATATATTTTTCCAAGTAAGGTAATGAGATCATGAAGTAATGTAACTGGGTGGGGCTGGGATTTCAAGAACGGGAGGGTCTTTTGAGGTATGTTAAGCCTTTTCAACTTTTCCTTTTAATTTGTTAGGTTTTCCAATGAAAAGCGATGTAAACTTGTACCTCTGTTGCAAGTTCAGGCAAATCGGACAGTGATTTATCATCAGATTTTAGCATATGATTTCAGCAGGTTTGTGAGGACCACAAAAAAAGAGGTTGCTTATTCTCAATGTACGCACTTGCCCCATTTCTATATGATGCTGCTTCTGCTTTTTTTAAAATAGTCTTGAGGAAGGAGAGAGATTTTCCTGGCTAGACCATATGGAATTGAGCCCCAACTGATCCAGCACTACTGAAGTTGTCACATCCTACGTTCTTACATTGTAATAACCCTCCCAATGCAAGGCTATGCAGCCTATCAGATTTTAAAAATACCTTCTTAATTTTTAGCTATGTTTCATAGATTTATTACATTAGCAAAGTGCCTACTGGGCATTCAAGTAGAAAACAAATCACATATTATTTCAGCTTTCCAAACATGGAACAACTGCTGCTTCTGTTAATTTTTTTTTTTTTTTTAATTTAGAAAACTACAATTGCTGCTTTTGGTGGATTGTCAACTCAAGCAATCCAAGATTGATGCTACCCCTCTGTATTCATCAGTGCTTAAATCACCTCTTTGCAGTCCTAGACATTGTAGGAAGTAACTTTCATTGCCCTCAGTTGCACTAACCCCTGAGTAAGCACGTAGAAAATTGTATTGTTAACCTGTTTTTCTTTAATCTCATGGCCCAGCAACCACTACTGAACAAGCTTTTTCTTAGCGTTATAAACAAAATAATCTTAGTTTGTTTATACACTGCTTGAATTGTATAGTATGTGTAAAACATTGGTATCTTACTCATCTGATTCTTTGCAATTCATATTTAAAGCGTGGATGTCACATTGAGTGTGAACTTCCTTATTTTCCTAGAGTCAATCATTCTTTCTTAAGCTGCCCCATTGTTTCCCACTTCACCCTTGCCCTCAAGCATCGACAGATGCTTCCTGCATGTGAAATCGTTTGCTTATAGTCTAGAGGCAAGTGTATAGATTAACTTGAACCATTTTGTTAGACTTTTGTATGAAAAAACAATGTATAAAAATAAACAGCATTGTCTTAAGGTGTTAGTGTGTAGCATAATTTCTTTCCCTTGCTTTCTTCTATATTTATCTTTGGGGAAGAACCACTTTCCTGGTGGCTCACTAAAGACTTCCTAAAACATGTGACCTCATTCTTAATATATTAGAATAATATATTGTATATTGATTGATTTAGGATTTCAGGTTGAACCCATCAAAGGCCTTTGTTTCCTTTGTTTCCTTTGTTTCCTTCAGATTTCTTTTTCTCTTCACATTTTGACACAAGATTCGAATTTTTAAAATGCTTTGGAATCATTCATATACTACAACACAAATGAAGGAACAGAAGAAAACATCACCACCTGATGGTTAATCAATTGCTGAAGATTTGCTCTCACAAAACACGCGCATTGTGCAATCATAGCCAAGTTGATCCACTGGGGGGAAAAACTCTCAAATCCATTTATTAAACAGACTAGCAGAACCCAACCCAACATGCAGGCTTTCACCTTCTCCAGACTTCTTTACTGGGCAAGAAGGTATAAAAACAGGGGTTATGGAAGCAATAACGTCTACGTGTGCAGCTCAAAGTCAATCCTGAGGTGGAGATTATGCACTGAAAATATAGTTGGGCTGGGCATGCTTTGGGAGCTCAGCTATGCTGTAATAGGTGAAATTGACAGCAAAAACATCTAACATAATATTAGGGCTGTGCATACCATGAAACTGATTCAGACGTGCTTTGGAACTCACATAAGTACAAGCGTAGGGCCTCTCTGCTATTCATTAAAATAGAAAGTTATCTTTTATCAGGCTTCTGTGCCAGCCTTAAAAAGGAGGTGGCTATGTTAAGGACCTGGTCCTTTAAAGTAGCCATATAGTTAATGAGACACCTAAAGTAGCCATATCCTTTTTCAGGGCTGAGCAGAGAAATGTTTCATGTTAGTTGTCTTTGAAGTCATAGGGCAAAGAAAACAGTTGCTTCCCAGTGCTCTAAAAATTTCAATTTTTACCGCATAGTTGAGTTCCAAAATTAAATTCAGAACTTTGCAGAGGATTTTGACGTAATGATGATTTGGCATATTGCAGTCTTACCTTGTCAGCGCTACCTGCTTTGGGACTTGATTAAACCCTGGTTGAACTAAAGCAGAGGATTTGGGATCTAGATATCCAAAATGACAGAGCCAAAGTCTCCCATCCTTTCTATAGCAAAATTGCTCCTCCTCCCTGGGCTGTCCCTAGTTCTTTCTATATCGTTTTATATGTTCCACACAGGTGACTATTTACTTTGGCTGGAATTGAGATGCTATCTATTAGGGCAACAACTGGTAGATATATAAGCCTTGCATCTGAAAGCCAGACTTGTTTCTGTTCAGTCTCTGAGGTAGAATCTGTTTCACATGTGCTATTAAAATGTCCATTGTACACCCAATGGCAATCAGGTTTAATACTTCCAATTGTTAATAATCCTCATTGCCATTGCGACCAGGAGGCTGTTACCCTTCTCCTGGGTGACCATTCTTCAGAAACCTCTGAGAAGATTGCAACATTCTTATCAATAGCTATAGCTGTTAGAAACTGTCTCATTCCTCCTCAATGCTATTAACTGTTAGCTGCTAAATGTTTTAGGATTTTCTTGCAATTTTTAAAATGTTCCTTTATAGATACCTTACTGTATGCTGGTCTTTTCTTGTGTTTGGTTTTGGACCATAAATAAATTTTGATTTGACTTGAAGAAAGAGGAGTTAGACATCCCCATTGTGCCTCAAGTGAAGTAACAGATACCTCCATTTAAGTTATGCCATGAGTCAGAACATAGTTTATTTGGATTTTTGCATTTTTTGGTGTCATTTTGATTTTCCTAATAAATATACTATCTAATTACACATTGTAAGTTAACTTTTGGCTAAATCTTCTTGTTTACAACCCATCACCAGACTATTTTTTGACATACTAATTCCTGATTTTCTGCACAGGAAATCTGAAACTTCATTTCATTTGTTCCAGTTGTTTCATTGCATCACACCCATACCCATAACTTATAATAACTACCCTAAACCACAATTGTTTTAAGCAATGTGATCCATTTATTCTAATTATACCAATGAAGGAATAGGTCACAAGAATGGCTTGATTTTGGATAATACATTGACAGCATTATGGCCCTTGGGAGAATAATTATATATTACTAAATCAGACAAATTTGCAAAATATTATTGGCCAAGATATAGGAGATATCAAACCAAATCAATTAAGAATTCTGTTTTTCCCAGTGGGATATGTGTTGCCGGGGGAAAATCCTCAATAAGGGTTCTTCTGATCTTATTTTCTAACAGGCTTCAGAGACATACTCCTTTAAACCTGAAGGTATAATATTTTAGCAATCATAGCAGATTGAGTAAAATATTCTTAATCGTTAGACTTATCTTCCATTGATTTGGCTAATCAATTTTAAAGATATTTAAGCCAATTATGATGCCTCTCTTTCCACCTTAGCTAACCCAATTATTATTTTTTAAACTTTTCATTTCCTTCTCTGTTCCTTCTGGAGATAAAAGAGAGAGTATGATACAGTATAGACATCTTTGGAGGCAGTTTGAAGCATATGGGACAGATGGAAGAAAATGTAGTGACTTTGGAAAGGAACAGGAGAATTTCAAACACTGAGAGAGGCAAATTAGAGAATTTATGAGATGTGAGGAAAGACTGATGGGAAGACAAAGTTATGGAGCCTTCAAAAGCTAAATAACTTATGCTTAATCTGGAAATGATCACAAAGGCAGTGTAGGAATTAAAAGAGGGGCATCATAACACCAAAATAACAAAAAGGTGAATTATATTTGTTTTAGAATGCTAGACAGACAGAAGGAAATCACTATCAAATTCCAGTAACAAAAGATCAAAGAGGAAAATATTGCAATAATCAAAGCAACCCTAGACAATTAGATCATTATCATACCCTGTCGGATATGCAGCTTGAGAAATGCAGCTGAAAGCCCATCCATGATCACAAGAGTTCTGCTGCACACGTTTTAGACATTCTTTAGCCCCATAATTTGACAACCAAGCAACTCCTGGAGGAACAGAATGTCTTGGGCAAAATGTCAAGTTCATTCTATTCATTATCTTTTTATACCACCATAAAAATATTTGCACATCATTATCAGCCCCATTTTGGGTCATTTTCCAGCAAGGTCTACTGTTTGCTCATGCCATCACAATTCTAGGCTTGACTGTTGTTTTCTCTTTTCTCTTACTTTCATTAGCTCTCCTGTTAGTAATAATGTCTCAACAACCAGCGTACCAAAAAAAAGCAGCAAACACCGTATGTGTATTTACCATTCTTTTGGTATGTTTTTTATTGGCTTTGTATGTACACAAAGTTCTAGTTAAATGGTAAAAATCTCTCCCCAAATAAGCACAACTGTGATTTAAGTGTTTAATGTCTTCTTAAAAATAAAAGTGCACGTTCCCAAGATACTTCAAGAAAACATTACAGTATTGCTGTTTAAAAGGTCAATTGTAATAATTGGGATGCAAGATTTACTGTTTCTGATTTTTTTTAAACAACTCATGATAACAGTATAAACTTTTATTTGACCCATCTAATGGGGAAATTCTTCAGCAGTTTCTCTCTTTTGCAGACTATTAAACGATTGTTTATTTCATATTGTTTCTCATGAATGGAATTCTGAAATTGCATACAGATAGTAGGAAATGTAACATTACAAACCAGATCTGGAATGCAAAACTCTGGAAGACCCCCAGATGGCAGTAAAGTGTTACATTTTCTTTATCACTTTGCTGCCATCTAGTGTTTGCCCCGACTTCTGCCACCCAGGTCTGGTAGCTCTGCCACAAACTTCAAATTAAGAGCCAATAAATATTCTGCCAGTAGAATAAAAGAGAATCTCTCTCCTGGAATTTGTTATTCTTATAATGATTTCATTTTTATTCTCAAAAGTTATAAATGAATTTGCTGTGTTCCACAGTCTGTATTATACAGTATATTATTCACTAAAACCTTCCACCTGGGATCTAGAAAGATTTACATGGTTCTCCCCCCCCCCGCCCCCCCCCGGCATGTTATTCTCATGACCATAGGAATTAATTTAGCCTGACTTTGTCCTAGTAACCTAAGTTAGAGTAGAAATTACTGATGGATTTTGGTGTCTTGGGTTTCAGTGCAAGGTACTTGTTGGAATTCTAGAAAAAGAAAGGTCAGTAATGTGTCCATGTTCCCATGAGTGTTTTGGAGATAGAGCATTTATGTAAATTGCTCTCTTTTTGGACAGAGTGCTCTTCCCTTCACCAAAATTCCTCTTTGTGAACTCCAAACAACGACATGGGGACAATTCAAAATCATGAAATCATTTTTTATATTCTATTGCCAGATGTTCTATATGAAACAACTTTTTAGAGCTAAGAAAGTCACATGGCAATGAAAGTTAATAAGCTTCATGACACTTAATAACTGCATACTTGGTATTCATATCAGGTTAGATATCAATAAATAACATATCCCCTGAAAATTCTCAACAGGGCTGTAAGGTTTAAATCCAGTAAAAGCTTGGCATTGCAAAACATCCTTACCACTTACCTAAGGACCTAGGTAAATATCTAAGAATGCTTCCATTTCAGCTGTTCTGCTGTTAAATATTATCAGCACTGACTTAGCTTAAGCATCAAAGGTTGTCTCAGAGTAGTTTTTCATACAAAAAATGGGGCTGGTAAAAAGTGAAGTTAGTACTTTTTGAGAAACGAGGTCATCAACATCACACCAGAGTCATTTAGTACCATTTAGTAAATGTAGTTTATTCTATAATTAATTATATTATGTGATTATAATTATTTAATTAAAATAATTATATAATAATTATATTGATTAATTAATTAAATGCTAATTAAATTGGATGGGCTATGATAATGTTTATAGTAATATCACACAGTACAATGTATATATACTGATTTTGTGTTTATGTGTGTGAGAGAAACAAAAAGTGTGTGTACATATATGATGAAAAAATAGGAACCATCAGGTCTGCTAGCATATATACTTTTTATTAAGGCAATTTTTCTAAAGCAGCTTATGAAATTTGCATGTAAAAATGTATGTGTCAAATCTGCATGAAAACAGCGTATGTGTCAAAGATCAAAAGCAGAGTATTTTGCATTAAAAACGTTCATGGGCTATTTATGTTATCACTTAGATATACTTCAGGAAATTATGCACAAAGATTCCATTTTACAACATTGTGAAAATAATGAAACATGAGATATAAATAAAGCAGAAAATAAAGGGAAGGGTAATGTTAGCAATTTGCACATACCTATTAACTTTTTTGCCATTTTTTCCTGATGAAAAGTTCTGAGGAATATGAAAACTTGCATGCAAAGGGACCTTGAGCTGGCCTCACAGAGCTGTTACGTTATCCTAATATGGATGATTCTCCTTCTCCTTCTCCTTCTCCTTCTCCTTCTCCTTCTCCTTCTCCTTCTCCTTCTCCTTCTCCTTCTCCTTCTCCTTCTCCTTCTCCTTCTCCTTCTCCTTCTCCTTCTCCTTCTCCTTCTCCCTTTTGCATCTTACAATAGTGTTCTTTGCTATATTTTCTAAATACTGCTATTGATCCATTCTAAAAACTAAGTCAAGAAACAAATGGATTTGTGTAGTGAACAAGAAATAGCAAGTTCATTACAATTAATGTAATGGAGGAAAAATTATATCAGTTAGAATGGGGGGGGGTTAGTCTTTTTTAATAGCTATATTTTTATGATTGTTTCTAGCCAAGGATAATAGCAACCGTTGTGTCAAAAGGAATATTTTCAGTTTGCAAACAAGATAGTGAAATGTGGGTTTCATTGATTTGAGATTATTGTTCTGAAATACACATTCCAGTGCTCAGTATAGAGTAACAGGAAATGTAACTGTCCATTATTGCCTCATTCTAGTTCTGAAGTTCCTGTGCTTTAGAGCAATGGTACCACTCTCTATTCACACATACATTTTGCCTTCCATTCTGTTTTTAGAAAGAATGTGGTGGAATGTGTGAGACAATACAATGGTGCAGGATGGTTTGTGAACCCTTAGAACTATCTATAATCCCATAGAACTATATTACTGTAGTGTGATTACAGCTTCATTCAAGAGATTCTGGTTAAACAAATACTACCCCAAACAGTATGCTGTGTCACACATTGAGCTAAAATTCAATGTCTTTGTTGGAAAAATGTGAAACTCTATTCTAACTAGGTGTTTTAAGGTGTTTAGTTAAGTCCAATGTTCCAAGCAATGAGATGACAATCAACAGTGAGTTTGAGAGGCCTCCCCTATTAAAAAGACACACATACATTAGTCGCCATCATTAGAACCTACTTTTCATGACACAGGTTTGTGGAAGTGAATCATGCTCTGATCAGTAGAGTCTGGAAAGGGGTACAAAACCATTGCCAAAGACTTTGGCCTCAATTATTCCACTGTCAAGTAGATAGAGTACAAGTAGAAAAAATGCAATATTGTACTATAGCTATTCTTCTCATGAGTGGTTGTGTGATACAAATCACCCCAAGATCTAGGTGTACAATACTCCAGGAGGTTACAAAGAACAACAACAACAGGGCAATGGCCAGTTATCTGCAGGCCATTCCTGATTGTCTGATGAGTATTAGGGCTTAGCACTGCCTTACAGCCTAAGGATCTGGATAGCTCACAATCATTGTGGAAATAATGGCATCTGACCATACCAGCAAATTGTACAGGATAATGTCAGATGATCTATCTGTGAGCTGAAGCTTAAACAAATGTGTCTCATGCTACACAACAACAGTCTTAAACATCCATGTAAATATACAACAGTATGGCTGAAGCAGAAGAAAAATCACATTTTAGAATGGCTGACCAAATCTCTATTTTAATTCAGTTGAAATGTTGCAGCATGATCCAAAGCAAGTAGTTTATGAAAGACAGAGCCAAAATATCAATGAGTGGAAGCAGTTCTGTAAAAAGAATGAGCCAAAATTCCTCAAAGCTGATGTTGAGATAGATCAACAGCTGCTGGTAATATTTAGTTGAAGTGACTGCTGCTAAAAGAGATGCCACTATTAATCTAAAGCTTCACATTCTTTTTGCAACAAAGATGGAAAATATTAGCTCAGTGTGTTCAATAAAGGCATGATGTGCTACATTGTTATGTTTATTGTTTGTTTAACCAGAATTTCTCTATTTATTAACAGAGCTTAGATGAAGCTGTGATCATACAGTAGGTCACAGTGTGGGAGGATTATGAATAGTTCTAAAGGGTTCACAATTTTATATCTTCATTGCACACACATGTCAACTTATGATATTAAAACCAACATATGTGTTTACTAATCTAAAAGAAATTGTACTTCACCATTAATGCTTGCATCCCTTTTTGGTGGCAATGGCATTGCTTGACTCAGTGACTTGTGCCAATTTCTTACTCACTTACTTAAAGAAATGAAAGTGCACGTAGCAGATGCTTCCATGTCATAACCCATTAGGGGGTGTGGCAATATAAAAGGGCAGTAAACAAACAAACAAACAAATATTTTAGAGAATATATGAAAGTGTATTACTTAAGATTTTCCACATTGAAAATGAAATTTCAATTCTTTATTAAGGTCTTTCAATCACGATAAGCGAATATAAGTCCGAAGAGGCATTATAGCTTTGAATCATCGTCATCATACTCTTAAATCAATGATACAAAACCTGAAGCCACTCACAGTACCCATACAACAAAAAATTGATACTTTGGAATACCTAGATGCATCTGTTAGTCATATTTGGAAACAGAATGTGGTAATAGATGGTCTCTTCCAGCAAAAGAATGATTTTCTTAAAAGATTCACTTGATTGTATATATGATTTTTAAAGGTCGATGCATAATTAAGCAGCTTATGTCTCAAATTTGAGAAATGATTTTTTAACCATTTAAGCCCAGAGCATTCAAATGTTATCATTTGAATAAGCTTTTCTTATTCTTTGTTAACCCATTAGAAAAGTCTACCTGCTAGCGTACTTGCTAATGAGATGATTTAGAAGATCATTAGGCCTTCCATGCTTCTGAAATTATACAACATAGTTATAGCAATATTTGTTTTCTCTGCAGCAGTTTGTAACATGGAGAAATCTCATATTAATACAATTTCCACTTAGAAACATATGCCAAAAATTATACACTGAAATAGGAACTGGAAGATGATGCACCTTTATGGATAACATGTAGATACTAAGCCATATCTAGTGCAGAAGTGAATTACTGTACATCACAGCAATTAGAAATGGATTCCCAGGCTCGTCTCATTTTACAGCTTTCACATCACAAATGATGTAGTAACAATGAAAGTGATCTCCAACAAATTCTTACATTACAACAAAATTTTCCAAGAACTCTGAAAACCAACCTAGTCTGGAATGCATTGCCCCGATGCTTCCTCAAGGCTGAATTCTTAAAAGTACATATACCTCCTTGTTTTTTTTGAAACATAAGACTCAGAATGATTCCCTACCCTTCCCTTTTCTTGTTGACCAAATACAAAGAAGGAAGTCAAGGCAACAAAGCTGTTTTCAGGTAAAAAATGCCTGTATAACACTCAGCCTCTGTATGTGGCTTGTGGAGAGGGAAAGAGGGAAGAGAGAGAGATGGAAGGTGGGTTGGTGCTTCTTGATATAGAATTAAAAATATGGCAATTGTTAGCTTCTGCTTTTCTGAAAGAGGGGTGGAAAAAGAAGAAACGCTTTGAAGAGTGAGCATCTCCCTCAGTTCAAAGCCTTCCCTAAGCCTGAAGGCAGTGATCATCTTAAAGAGCTACCCTGAAGCAACTTCTTGCTGTTAACGCTAAAATGAGGACAGATGTTGCTTTTTGTGACTTAGGTATGTGCATTTTTCCCATGAGCATTTGAAATAATTGAATTTCCCATTACAAATAAAAGTGATCCAGTGACTTCTTGCCAATAAAGAGCTGCTTCAATTCCATTTGTCAAAAGGCTAAGGGGTGAACTAAGCTACATCAAGGACGGAATTCAGTAGAGAGGAATTTGCACTGTAGCCATGGGATCTTTGTAGGTGAACCTTTCACATTTTCTAGTCTGTCTTCTTCAGATAGACAGAAACAGTTTCATGAGTATTAGCAGGAAGCCACAATTAAATTGGGAGCCATGAAATATAACAACAACAAAGATAGTACCAATAGTAATAGGCACCTTGGATGCAATCCCAAAACATCTCGAGCACCACTTGAAGACCATCCGCATTGACAAAATCACCATCCGTCAGTTGCAAAAGGCAGCTTTACTTGGAACAGCTTATGTCCCGCAATGATACCTTTAACACCGTCAAACAGCATCTGCCTATCCCAGGTCCTTGGGAAGGACTCGATAGGTGGATAAAATGCCAAATCCAGTCTAAACAACTGGCAGACTGTGCGACCAACCATCATTTATTAAATTTATATCCTGCCCAACTCCCAGCAGCTCTGGATGGTTTACAAATTGTTAAAAACATTTAAAAGCAGTACAAGGAAAACAAAACAAAGATGGCAGAGAAAACAAACCCGGATGGGGACAAGGAAAAGGAAGAAAAGGGGCATCAGGTGTCCTCACCAAAGGCCTGGGTGAAGAGCCAGGACTTCAGGGCCCTTCGAAACACCAGTGGGGAGAGGGCGTTCAAATCTTGCAGAGAATCTCATTCCAGAGGGCAGGTGCTACTACAGAAAAGGTGCACTTCTGTGGTGCTGAAAGATGGCATTGTTTAATTGATGGAACCAGCAGCACACCAAACAAGCCTTCTCTGTTGCAGCACCCGCCCTCTGGAATGAGCTTCCCCCAGAGATCCAGGTGGCTCTCACCCTGTTGGTGTTCTGGAAAGCCTTAAAGACCTGGCTGTTCTCCCAGGCCTTGGGCTGAGGCAGTTGGGGGGAATGTTGGATACACTTGTATGTGTGGGTGCCGTTGGCCAGATTTGCCATCTTGTTCTCTTGTTCTCTTTATTGTATTTCTTACTTTGTCTTTTTTTATTGTGATCTGCCCAGAGCCAGTCTGGAGTTAGGCAATACCTAAATTGAATAAACTGAATTTAATTGAACTTTTTACATTTATCACTCACTGCTACATTCATCTCTATCTCTATCTCTATCTCTATCTCTATCTCTATCTCTATCTCTATCTCTATCTCTATCTCTATCTCTATCTCTATCTCTATCTCTATCTCTATCTCTATCTCTATCTCTATCTCTATCTCTATCTCTATCTCTATCTCATGCTGGCTGTTTACCTCTTATATTACATGAATTGTTGATACTTTGCCTCAGGGCCTGTTGAGCAAATTTGTGTTCTCTTTTTGTAGATGTAGTGAGAGAGTATTGAATGCTGGACATGCACCATTGATCAAAGGTAGGAATGGGGCAAGGTGCAGTGGCTGCTGACATCATAAAGGGCACAATTGTCATATTCAAGAGGAATTAGGTTTGTTTCTCAGTGTAGTCAGTTGGTGACCTTCTTCTACATGAAGAGTTGCTCATTCAGTCATTCTGCTGAAATCATAAGACTTCCAGTGGTAGGTAGGTAGGTATGCATGTATTTGTATACATTTGCCTGTGTGTATGTGTGTATGTGTGTATATATGTGAATATGTGTGTGTCTGTGTGTGTGTATACATATATATGAATGAGAATGACAAGTATGAAAAGTGAGTATGAGTATGAGTATGAGTATGAGTATGAGTATGAGTATGAGTATGAGTATGAGTATGAGTATGAGAAGCTGGAGAAGTACCAAGGCCCGAAGGAGGAACTAGAGAGGATGTGGAAAGTCAAGGCCAAAGTGGTCCCAGTGGTGGTAGAAGCACTCAGGGCTATGACTCCTAAGCTGGGAGAGCAGCTCCAACAGATCCCAGGAACATCAGAGCTCTCTGTCCAGAAGAGTGCAGTGCTAGGAACAGCTAAGATACTGCACAGAACCCTCAAACTCCCAGGCTTCTGGTAGAGGACCCGAGATTGAGGAAGACACGTACCACCCACAGGGGTGAGAGGGGATCTATCTATCTATCTATCTATCTATCTATCTATCTATCTATCTATCTATCTATCTATCTATCTATCTATCAAACATCCACAGTACAAAAGAGTCAAAAATCAATCAAAATAAAACCAACATACACTCTAAAACTGGAGCAATACAAAGAGAAGATTCATATAATGGTGTCATTTAATTAAGCTTAAAAAAAAAACTCTTCAGAAGAGCTCCATCTTTGTCATAGCAAGTCAAACTCCCAGGAGAAATATATTCTACAGTATGGATGCCATGATGAAGAAGCATCTTCCTTTACTCCCCTAACCTCACAGAAATGAAGGATTACAAGCATTTTTTCCAGTGATATATGTATCAGACCGGTCAATTCTAGCTAGAGATGGTGTAGGGACTCTGACACCAGCACTGAGACTAGTCCAGGAACTTGGGTAGGGATCATGTCAGGCAGCAGATGGCCAGTACACTTGCTTCTTCTTTTGGCCAAACTGTAGCAAAACATGAAAGGAAAAATCTATTAGAAAGAAACTGACAATGACTCTATCCTAACTTTTTGATATAAGAAGGAGGGAAGGGAAAACACTGTCAGGTTTTCAAGATTCTGTTACTATAGCCTATATCAATAGTGTTCCAGTATTTCTTGTGAAGTGTCAGCCCTTTGAGGTAGACCAGGTAAGTCAAATCAGGGAACAGAGATAGAGTGGAGTCACTCTACACAAACCCTACAAACAAGTAGTGGACTGGAATTGCTAGTTGGATTTCTACTCACCACATGAATCCACTTGACCCTGGATTAGGCCAAGGCCATCTTCATCTAGTATTTTGCTTCTTAAAGTTCCAGCCAAATACTTCTAGGTGGCCCAAGCATTGATCAACATGTCTTCCATGAACGCATCCAATCCTCTTTAAAGGCCATTCAGGTTAACGGCCATCATTATGTTTTCTGATAATTAAGTCTGGAGTTAATTATGTGCTGTGTAAAGAAATGCTTTGTTTTGTCTGTTCTAAATCTCAGTCAGTTTCATTTACTTAGAGGACCCTCCTGCTTGAAGAAATGAGGGAGATCGCTTTCACCAACTTCCTTGCACCCCCTAGTGCTCCTCAGAAATCTGCTGCAGAGGCTTTAGGACTCTGAATCCCAGAGGAAGAGTTCAATAGAGTCCTGGTATACAAAACAACAACAACAGCAACAACAACAACAACCCTGTCTTCTGCCATTGGAGTCCTCACTCAGTCAAAAGTTTTCTGGGGAAAGAATGAATCTTTTTGTTCATGGAAGGGATACCTGGGTTCCAAGCTAGCGCAAAATTTTGCCTCCCTTTCAGTTTTCATGCGCTGCTAGTTCTGGCAAAGTAAAGAGGAATATGTAGGCAGACTCTCTATTATATAAGATGATGAAAAAAAAATTCAATTAGCGATCATAATATATTAACATCATGGTGTCCAGGTATATTGGCTATATACATTTCTTAGGCTTATCTGATTTCACCTTGTGGGAATATATTTATATTAGCAAATAACCAAAAAGAAAAAAAGAAAAAAATTTCAGGCAAACTGCACCCTGTGGTGCCCCTTTTCTTTCTTTCTTACAAGAAACTGTATAACTTACCTCTAAAATGGATAGAAGAAGTCACCTGAGCATGTAATAGGACTGTCACTACACATTAAATGCATTTTAAAGCATCAATTACAAGAAAATCAGTTCAATAAATGTATTAATATATCTATCATGACAACACTATCTTCTTTAGAATAACTAAACTGCCTACCTCACCACATTCATCATTGTTATGGAGTGGAGAAAAGAACATCCTTCACTTGGTCTTTGAATATTTATACAATATTTATGTAGAAATAATAACCCGTCATAACTGTTTTTATTGCTATGTTAATATTGAGATCTATGAATTTTCATTAGGTGATGAAAATCCCACAGTGCAAAGGTTCCTCTTACATATGAAGTGTTTGCACCATAACCAAGCAAATAAAACTGAAAAAAAACAATTAACATGAGGGAAAATAATATATAACAACTTTATTCCAGATTAGAGAATAGAGTTTATTGAATCATTTTGCTAAATGGTATCAGAAGCTTTCACGAAAGCTGGATTTTCATTGTCTAGCACATTTTTCTTTGTCAAGCTGATTTCGTAATACTGTATGAATATCACATTCAAGCAGGTGTCCTATGCTTTGTAATGGCCTTTTCCAGCTCTGGCATAATATTAAACTTTCAGTAAATTTATTTTCACTTCTAATGTTGATGGATTAAAAAAGATTAAATTAAATAACTTTAATTTGGAATGTTTAATTTTAAGAACATGTTTGAAGCTTCATGAGATTTATTGCTAGAATTATGTTGTTGTTACAGATTCCCTTCTGAAGAATATTCAGCAAATTCTGGTAATCTAGGGTCAATTCAAAAGCCTAAGCATTGTCCAACTACCACTGTAAAATATGTATGTGCTTCTCAGTAAAGCTGTATTTTATAAACTAAATGTTTTGAGCCCAAATAATTCTATTTTTTTCAGCTGGTTTGACAATTCTATTGTTGTAGGTCCTAATACTCCAATAATTATGGGGAAAACTTTGTGGGTTTATTTCATTATCTCTGTATTTCAATTGTTCCAATACTTTACAAGCTTTTCCAGTTTCTTCTGAGCTATTCTGCTGTCATTCGGTACTGCCATATCTATAAATAAAAATATATTTTCTTTAGCTACTATGATTTCCAGTGTATTGTGTTCTAGATGATGCTCCGTCTGAATATGGAAAATCTATAAAACAGTAACAACAACAGCAGCAGCAGTAACAACAAACCACTTCCCTTTATCACAACTGTCAAAGCAGTTCAAATTGTCAACAACTGAAATACAGAATGCAAAATATAAGTTAAAATAGTACACAAAATAGTATTTAATTTAAAAAGTGAGGAAACAAGAATGAAACAAAAATATAGCATTCAACTGATGCCTAAAACATGTAATTACAGATGTTTCATGAATTTTATGAAGAGCCTTCAGGCATGAAGGCAGCACTACTAAGGTGGTCTGTCTGCGAGGTGAGATTCTGCAGTTCCCAGCCCATGCAAGACCTCCCCTTATGGCTTCAGTGATCAACCTGGTCTAGAACGGCAAGAGTAATGTGTCAGATATCATAGTCCCAAGTTGTTTAGAGATTTATATGCCAAGAGCAAAATTTGGATATGACTTGGTAGCTAAGTGATTTAATGCTAGACTTATTGTTGTACCCAAAGTTAATGAAAGAGTCACTTTTTCGTGAGATGGACGGTATCTAAATTAGAAAGAAAGAAAGAAAGAAAGAAAGAAAGAAAGAAAGAAAGAAAGAAAGAAAGAAAGAAAGAAAGAAAGAATATTCTCACTCCCTAGTGCTACAAAGGTTATAACGCTAAAAGGTAGACCATACTCTTATGCTGCTTCACTCTTTCCCCTCTCTCCCATATAAATGAACAGAAATCAATATCAGCAGAGTTAGTACCTGACTTTTGTGTGTTAAATCTGGTCTTTATGACATATAGGGCATTTCAACTCCTCAGCCGCATATCTTTATGAACTATTTCTGTGCATAACTGGGCAAAGAGTAATTGGTAAATGGATGTGAGAAGTCTTAAGAAAGGAGTGCATCTGTAGTCTAAAAGTAATGATTCTGAGTGATGCTGACAGAAGCAGCATACTTTTCAATCATTTTACGAGAAAAAATATGTGACTTACAATGCTTAGATAGTGTTTGGTGGGTATCCATCAAAAGCATTCCTAAAGAAGATTAATTTCCACTGTGCTGGAAATGTGTAGAGGATCTGAGGGGAAAAAAAAACAACTTTCCATATCCGCTATGATTTCAATATCAATTGACTCACAGACCTTAGAATAATGCTTAGGGAGATGCAGCCGGCACTTCTGGGAATGTTGACGCTGCCCAGCACAAGACTTTCTCATTCATGCCAACAGAAGATACAGCCTACAGCCTACACTTTTTAATCTTTTTCCTACTGAAATGAATATGCATCCAGGAGGTTTGGCCACATGAGTTGCTGTTTGATACAGGCTTTCGGATATTTCTCATTACAAAATAGGTTCTGAAAAAAAAGAAGAAGAAGAAGTCCAAACAAATGAATAAATAACTGGATTATCAGATTCCCATTCTTTGCCCATAGTTATTTCGTTTGGTATGTCTCCTCACATCACGCTTGCTCTTTCATCATTTCCTTTCCCCACCCCACCTCCTTTAATGCTTTTAAGCTTTACAACTATAAACTAAAACATTCCCCCAAAGTTAGAAACTCAAAATATGCCTTTCCTTTTCAGAAACACCCACAAGCTAATCTGGTGGGTTTCCTTAAACCATGAAATCTATCAAATGTGAAACCTTCAAAGGGTTGTTTACGTGCTTCATATCTGCAAGCCACAAAAACATAACCTGTGGATCAGGCCTTGTACCCATGACCCACTGACTTCTTGACATCTTGAGGTTATGCATCCCAAGCATGTATAAGCAGGAAACGCCAAACTTCTTTCAGCCACATCCTGGTGTGACTGCAGTGTAAATTAGAGCTGTGTGAAAACCCTGGGAAAAAAAATATTTTGGCTTGGGTGCATAGTTTTCCTTTCCTTTCTTTCTCTGTCCCCTTTTAACTAAGTATGTGGAGTAAGAATTATTCTAATTAACCAATGGATCTGTTAAATACTGGAGAAAATTTTTTAGAAAGTTCTGAATAAAATAGTAGGACTGAAAGTCTTTCATCATGAGAATAAGATTCTGCTTGCAATTGCCATACATGATGTGATATGTCGAAGAGATATGAATGCTTCTGAAAAAACTGGGGGGTGGGGAAATCATCATTGAACAACAGATTATTCTGGATCTCTACTAATCATTTAAGTTTATGTAAAGCAGTGGGTTTAACAACTGTTGTGTTTGCTTGTTATTATTGAGACTATGAGGTCACTGTTTCCACTTGTAAAATAAATTAGTTTTCCTTTCCTTCCATAAATTTTTCAAGGAAATGAAGCTTGTTGAGTTAAAACAGCTTTCAGAATTGTTTTATGGGGAATTAGCGGCAGATAAAAAGTGTGCCATGGGAAAAAAAATTAAATTGTATTTTATGAATGAGAGAGGTCTGTTCTGCTGTTGTAACAGGCATTTAAAAGATGCTGTTTGGTAAGACAGTATTCTCAAGTAACAGGACTGAGGTCCTTCATAGATCTTTTTTAAAAGACAAGATTTATGTTATGCTAAAGATAATAAATGTACTGTGTTAAAAGGAGGAGATTGGATTCTGTATACATCAGGTGCCTTAAGTCCCAGTAGGAAAAAAATCTACAAGTAGTCCTCACTTACCAACCACAATCGGGACCAGCAACTCTGTTGCTAAGCGACATGGTCATAAAGTGAAAAATCACATGACCACACCCGACTTACAATGGCAGTTTGTCAGTTCTGGCTGTGGTTGTTAAGCAAATCATGGTGGGTAGTTAAGTCTGATGTCACGTGACCGCAGCTTGCAACTTCCTGCTGGCTTCCCCATTGACTTTGCTTGTTGGAAGCTGGCTCTGAAGGTCACAAATGATAATCACATGACTGCAGGACACTGCAACCATTGTAAGGTCACCAAGCATCTGAATCACAATTATGTGACCACTGGGCCACAACTTTGAGGACTGGTCATAAGTCTTATTATTCAGCCCTGTTGTAACTTTGAACTGTCGCTGAATGAGTGGTTGGTAAGCAAAGACTACCTGTACTCTTCAAAAGGTATGGAGCAAAATCCAACACTGTGCAGGTGGACACAATGAACTTTCAAATCCTTCCTCTGCAACTCCAAACATTCTCTTCTAATTAGTTCCAGAGGATTATAGCACCTTGTGGGAAATTGAAGGATTCACCTTTTATTTATTTACAGAACTTATAAGCCACTCCAATCAACCAACTCTGAGTGGTGTACAATTCCACAACCCCATAATTTATGTTAAAACAAACTGATGTAAAACAACTTAAAAATAATACTATATATTATAGTCACATAAAACTGAGAGCCAAAATCCAAACAATCCAATCCATTATATTGATGGATACAAATAATGCTCCAGCCCCCCTGGCTTGGTGAAACAGTCATGTTTTCAGCAATTTCCTAAAGACTAAGAAGGAAAGGCCAATCACAGATCAAGGAGACACTATTTCAGAGGAGGGGAGGGGCAATGGAAAAGGCATGATTCTGTGCCCTTGAAGGTGGCAGTCACTAATCAAGAGGACACATACAGAATGGGCAAGTAGATGTTACTTGGAGAAGGTGGTCCCATGGATACCCAGGCATGGAGGGTTTTAAAGGTGGCAACTAGCACTTTGAATTACACCTTGAAACTAACTGGCAACCAGTGCAGCTGTCAAAGTAGAGGTACACTCATAAATACTCAAGTCACTGCATTCTGGACCAGTAGAGCTTCCAAATGTTCTTCAAGGTAGCCCTGTGTAGAATACGTTGTGGTAGTTTAATTGAGAGGTTACTAAGGCATGAGTGACAGTGAGTATCACTTTCCATTCCAGGAAAAGTTGCAACTGGCACACAAGATGGAACCATGTTCACCTGGTGCACCAGTTGCACCCTTTCCTCAGTTGGGAGGCCAACAGTTACTCATGCCCTGGTCACTTCATGACTGGATTATTGCAAAGTGCTGTATATGGGGCTGCCCTTGAAGACCACCCTGAAGTTATAGTTGGTCCAAAATGCAGTGGCATGAGCAGTAATGGATACCTGCTGGCATGCCCACGTGTCACCACTACTACATGAGCTGCATTGGCTGCCAGTTGGCTTCCAAGTGCAATTCAAAGTGCTCGTTATTACCTATAACACCCTGTGTGGCACAGGGCCTGGATGTCTAAGGGACCACTTATCCCCAGTCATTTCTGCCCACCTGGTAAGTTCTGGCAGAGAGGATACCTTCCAGGTCCCCTCTGTTAAACATTGTCATCCTGCAGGACTGAAGAAGTGGGTCTTCTCTGTCATGGCCCCCATCCTCTGGAACAGCACAGAGATAAGGATGGTGCCCTCTCTCCTGGGGTTCTGGAAAGCTTTGAAAACCTGACTTTGGTCCCAGGCCTGGGATTAATGTATTGTATTTGAGGCGGGTGAGGGCTGTTTCGTTTTGTTTGAGTTGTGTAGTTTTTAGATCATTTTATTCTGGGCTATCTGTGTGGTTTAAGGTTTTATCTGTTTTTATGGATGGGGTGTTGTATGCTGCCCAGAGTCCATTGAAGTTAGGGTGATAATAATAAATAATAATAAACAAATAAAACCAACTTTGCCCGGGGAGTGCAAGTCAGACTTAATGATGGAGTTTTCCTGGAATTGGTATCCAAAGCCACTCCATTTTGGTGGGACTGAGTCTCCGGGCATCCACATAGCACTTCAACAGTATCACTTATTTTGTCAGGGGTTAAGATTCTTAGGAATATGCATATGAGTGGGCAGAGCATTGAGCCCTGCAGCACCCCACAATTAAGGGGTCTAGGGCTTGCTCTCTCCCCTCCAACCACCACTGACTGAAATGTCCCTTCAGAAAGAACTACAAAACAGTAGCCCAGACTCCTAATCATCAGAGATGACTCAGAAAGGATACCTTTTAAGGATATTGAAAGTTTCTGAGAAGTCAAGCAGGATCAGGAGGGTTGCGCTACCCCTATCCCAGTCCTGCCAGAGATCATCTATAAGTGCAATCAATGCTGTTTCAATGCTGAACTCAGGCCTGAAACCTGACTGAAATGGATCTGGATAATCTGTTTCCTCCAAGAGCTTCTACAGCTACAATTCAACCACTTTCTTCACAACCTGCTCCCCAAAAGGGAGGTTGGAAAGAGGTTGATAGTTGTCCATCATATCTGGATCAAGTGGTGATTTTTTTTTTTTTTTAAGGAGGAGGTATACAACTTCCTCTTTCAAAGAAGCAGTAATACTCCTCTCTCAAGGACACATTTACCACCACCCAACCTGGCTCCCTGTCTGGATGCTTTCACTATCCAGGAAATGTAGGGATCCAGAATGCAAATGGCTGAGCTGATGCTACAAAGCACCCCATCCACTTCCTCAGGACTCACAGGATCAAACTTATTCCGGAGAACCTCACCAGACGAAGCCTCAGCCATCTCTGGCTAATGTTGGTAAATGTTCCTGGTTTTTTTTTTAATGAGTTGCATTGAGTTTGTGGCCTTGGGCATTATGGTTGTTGCTAAATTGTATTTTTTACCCATTGTATGCTGCCTAGAGTCACTTCTGAGAGATGAACATCCATGCAAATTGTGCAAATAACATTAAATGTTTCAATAAATTTCTCAAGACTTATCCAGAGAGCTTCAAGCTCCAAGTGAATCTCAGCAACTTTATCCTCCAGATGCCTAGAAAATTCCTCACACTTAGATGTTCCTTCTACCTGTCCTACCCTAAGAGTCTGGGTCACTTTAAAAAGAGCTACTGGATAACAATCTGCCAATACAATCAGAGAACAATGTTTTGCCCCTCTTATCACCACAATGTATGCCCAAAGATAGGCTGTTACACGTATTCAGTCAGATTCACTACTCCTTGTATGAGGGATCACTTGGTTGCTTCATTCCCCAGAAATGAACCCAGGAGGTTCCCTGGGTTGGCAAACCGGAAACCAAGCAGTTTCATTAAACTACTGGTACAGATCAATCAATTTGGACCCATCCTCCCCTTCCTGTTCTTCCAATGGAGGTCATTATTTCAGTGGGAAGGATTAATTGGATCTCTTTCCTTTTCTATGTTGTGGGAAAGACAGTCAAACCACCTATGAAATTCCAGGAGAATTCATACCAAAAGAAGGCATGGTTAATTCATGGAAATATTTTTCTTAGCCTATGTTTTATATGAACTTCCCTTGGAAAAACCCTTGCTGCTTCCTTAGTTGTGACTGAGAAAAAGCATGCTGAGATGCGAAAAGATATTTGTACATGTTTAAATGGCACAGAAGGGAGAATTATAACGGCTACACTTCATAGTATAAAGGCAGCAGCTGCAATAATGAAAAAAAAAATATCTTGTGAAATGTGAATCCCTTTATTTTTTGAACCTGAGACCAGTGGTGGAGAAACATTTATCAGCTTGATTTAGATTCAGCTCAGTATGAATGACATTTCTCAGCAAGCATGTGGTGTGGGGAGGGACTAGCCTAGCTGCTGAAAAGAAAAAGAAACTTCATACAATTCCTGTGGTAAGATGAGTAGCAGAAATAAAGTGTAGGAGAATCCAATGGCACTAGAGAATCATAGCAACTCTTGAAGGACTTGAAGAAAGGTGAGGTCCTGCCAAATAGGCTGCTTCTGTTTGGGCACCAGCAGCATAATGTCATCCCTGGCTACTTGAAATGGAACACCATGAAGACCCACAAATTTAGCAGAACATTCGTTTTCCTTGAACACAGTCTACTGAATTAAAGTAGATGCATCTAATAAAGTGAATTATGACAGAAAAATGCTAAATAATCCCTGATAAACTGAAACCACAATATCGTTCGTTGTTTTCCTAATACAT
The DNA here is from genome assembly GCF_059951505.1 of Python bivittatus. Taxonomy (NCBI): domain Eukaryota; kingdom Metazoa; phylum Chordata; class Lepidosauria; order Squamata; family Pythonidae; genus Python; species Python bivittatus. Next base: position 61,101,216 of record NW_028277030.1, on the reverse strand, counting down.
CTATTCCTCTGAAAATCGTTTTCTCAGAGTATTTTTTTTCCACAGATAGTACTGCTGAAAGTCCAACTGTAGTGCTAGAGGCAGCTAGACATGCCTGTATCTGTCCCCTTAGAGCAGTCTTTGTAGTGCTCTAGCCAGCTTTCAGTACCAGCCTGGCAGAAGCCACTTGGCTGGTGTATGTAGCTGTCAAAGTGTTGCTATAGGTATTACTGAAGGTCTGTTACAGAGTCTTAATAATGTTGGTTATATCAGAGTATTACTGTGGGTTTTAATAGATAGTATTGCTTGTTTTTAAGGTAGGTATTTGCCATGGATGTTTTGCTTATACCTACTGTACCATGGACATTCTATTCTTTTTATTATAACTTGTATTCTGGATGTTTGTATTTTATGTTATTCTGTGGATGTTTTAATTGTGACTCTGTAAACAGCCATGAGTCTTCTCAGATTTGTCCCCATACAAATCCAATAAAAAAATAAATAGAAGTCATCCTCTTCTGAAAAACTTACCCCAAAACAAGAAGCAGATTAATATTTTGGTTGAGGATAAGAGACATATTAAGCATCTGCAACAATCAATCAATCGATTATATAGAAATTAAGAAGATACCAGAGATGTGCAGAGATGCATTGAAGGATTTTTGTACAAAGGGAAAGATATTTCTAAGGAATGTGCTAGACCTGATTTTCAGTTACTGAAATGGAACTTTAAAAGATTAACTCAGTTAATACAATTCACAATATTCTCATATAACCCACTCAAGCAAAGAGACTGGGCAACAATGAGGCAAAATTAGAGTTCTGTATCCCAAGATCTTTCCACCTTCAGGACACTGATATTGGGGTGAACAGTGGGACTTAATTACAGAGATTACTTTGATTTGAAGGCTGATCTTATATATTGATCCCTGAATCAAATGTTCCTTCTCCTTCTCCTTCTCCTTCTCCTTCTCCTTCTCCTTCTCCTTCTCCTTCTCCTTCTCCTTCTCCTTCTCCTTCTCCTCCCTATCATTGAGTTTTATGTAAAGTTATTCTCAATATAATGAAATATGATCCTGATAAGTGAGCAGGAGAATAAGCCAATACCTTCTGTTGTAACAAGGAAACTATAAAGTGGAAGGACAAAGATGGCTGGGGAGCAATACCTCCCATTGGAAAAAATCAGACAAGACTATAAGTATTTTATATGGTTTTTGTTATTCTGTCTAAATTCAGTTATTGCTGTTTATTGAAAGTCTGAGCTTTTATAAAGGACAAGCCCACCATGGAGATGGTAGATTGGATTCTGTTAACGAAGAGCTAGCGTCAGTTATGGCTAACAATCAAAGGCAAAGAATCATGGTTGCATCCCTCCTCCACAAGTTCTGAAAGCTCAGTATTTCAACATTCTGAAACTTTGGAGGTAAATGTTACTTAACTATTAGCCCGCTAAGCATTCTAAACTGCAGATATTTGTGAATGGAACCTGGTAATTACAATTTATAATATTATTTATGCTAATAGGCCTAAGAGTAGAGATTGTCCAGTACAGTATGTGACTCAAGCCACAATTCTCAGGCAGGAACTCTGGAGCACACATTGCTAATGCATTTCCTAAGATGCTTCACCATGGTCAAATCTAGGTTTCAGAACTGTCAAAGAGAAAAGAATTTCACAGAAGAAATACAAATGGCTAAATTAAGTTGTCTTAACATTGAAGTTAAAACCTATTCTTCAAAATATCCCCAAACAGCAAATATGAAATTATCGTATTTTTCCGACTATAAGACAATACTTTTTTCTAAAATCCTTACACTAAAAATTGAAGGGCATCTTATTCAAGGAAGTAAGCCGAGGAGAGAACTGGGAGGTTGCAAAACTGCCCATACTTTGTCTCTGCAAACCGGCTTCCTCCTATTGCTAGCCTCCAATCACGAGTGAAATAGCTTGATTCTGCAAACAGGCTTCCTCCAATCACGAGCCTCCAATCACGAGCAAAACTGCCCATACTGTCTCTGCAAACAGACTTCCTCCAATCACGAGCCTGATGTAACTGATGTCAGCTGATGCTGAACAAACCAATTGGAGGAAGTCTGTTTGCAGAGACAAGCTATCGGCAGTTTCACTCGTGATTGAATGTAATCAGTTATGCAAAAGAGCATGGAAATAGAGCTGCAGAGAGACGGTTTGGACCTCCTCCCACTGAGTGTATCAGGTAAATGTTACCTAATTACTAAATAAAAGTGTGTTCTTCACTATCTTTAAAATATTGATTTCTTAATTTTGGGTTGGAAAAGTGGGGGTCATCTTGTACATGGGGGCATCTTATTGACAGAAAAATACGGTAAATTCCTATGCATATTTATCGGGGACTAAATTCCATTGATCATCTTCACATTTAATTCTGAATGGAATCAGACCAAAACATGTAATAGACAGACTAAATATGGTCAGATTTTTCTTTCTCGTGACATTAACATCAATCTCATCAATTGTGAGATTGACCCCCTCATTCCTGGCCTTCTGGAGGGATTTGAAGACCTGGCTCTGCCAGTTGGCCTGGGGTGGGGAGGGAAGACACAAGCGTGGGGATGGCTAGCCCCTTAGAGGCCTGTCATCTGCAGCTCTGGAAACCATCAGCCTCTTGGATTTTTTTTCTTTTTTCTTTTCTTTTAGTAACGTTTTGTACAGTTTTTATGTCTTATGTGATTGCATAGATATTTATTGTTTTAATGGGTTATGTGAGCCGCCCAGAGTCCCCCATCAAGGGGAGATGGTGGAGATAAATTTAATAAACAAACAAACAAACAAATGGCATTTATAACTTGTGAGGTCACTCAATGGCTTCTACATATAGATTCCAAACTATATTCCTGCATGAAAAGTTATTTTGTAGCTGACTTGTTTACTTCTTCATGTGGAAGACAGGTTGTTAATTAGCACTCCTTTATTTTTTAAATTCTAAAACAAGGTAGTTTGACAGAGAAATACTGGCTTATCAATAACATAGGACAGTAGTATTTACATATTCTTAATACGTAGATTTCAAACTGAAGCTAGCAATCTATGAATTTGAAAAAATCCTCCCCCCTCCCAAGATTGCAAAATGTAGGCAAGAGATTCTTGAAATGCTTCCTATGTGAGATGTTAGCATGTCAGTAAGCCATTTAGATCCACAATTCTGTGCTAACATTAGGAATTTTATGTGTACAGGAGAATATTAAACAATACAGACTCCCACCAGCATCCTTATGACACTCTCATGACATGACTCAACTACAAATTTTCTCTGAACTTTCAGATTATCAGCTCCAAGACTCACATCTGAACCCAATTCCTTCGTGACACCTGAGATACTCAGAGGACTTAAACAAATATTTATTTCTTAGCTATATAACTCGCTCATTTAAAAATATGAGAACTAGAGTGGAAAGTACAGCAAAATAATCCAAAGGATCTTCATCTCATGGCCAAAGTACACTTGACCCTTGTTCCCCAAAATCTGTATTTCTCGTCCAATTAATATAAAAATCCTTGGCTACTGAGCAGGCTCAATTTTCCATGGACTGCTTGCCCTGCTCCCTTATTTTTGTTTAAAAATAATTGTTTCTCTCTAGAAAAAAATGGGTTTCCCCCCAGGCTTACTGATACTTCCTGCCCTCTCACTGAATACTTAGAATACTAAGAACATGCTGAATATGTCAAGTATGCTGAAAATGAGAGTAGAGTATAGAATATATTGAAAACTACAACAAATTTATTATATACTGGTCACCTGTTCTATACATGCAACTTCTGTGCTTCTTCATTTTGTCTTCTGCTAATACAAAGATGAAACTCTCCTGTTTACATCCTTTTTCATTTCAGTCATGTCCACTAGCTGTCTTAGCCGAGAACTTGGCTCTGCTGTATGCTATGCTCACACAGTTTTGCAGTTGGAAGGCCCTTCTAATTAGTTAAGTTGGCTTCAGTGTCCAAACAGGAGCTGGCAGGCAAAAGTTACAGCACAAGCCAAATGCATTTTTATTCAAAAGTAAGTAACACTGAATTCCGTGGGATCCATCTCTGAGTAACTCCCATTAATGGGACTTACTCATGACTGGATCTCCATAGTATTAAGAGGCATAGAATAATGCATAATAAAAATATTTTTTTTAAATTCCAGAATGACCAGGATACAGAATGAATTCTATTCTTGTCTCCCAATTGAGGATTTGAAGACCTGCTGAATTGTGAAATGCAAGAAACAGGATCAGAAACTTGACAAGTTCCATATGTCATTCTAAATGACTCTACCTTCAGGAAAGGTCTGCTTCTCTTCTACCAGGGAAGCAGACAGCTTTA